>NC_056727.1:652082138-652382138 GCF_019279795.1 Protopterus annectens
GAAAGCACACTGTGTTAACTGCTTTAAAAACACTTACACACATGAGGATTTCCTTATGGGTATAAACAACAGGAAGGTTTAGGACAAATCATGGGATATTCCAGAACTTTTATGCAGCACTAAGTGGAATGATAACATAGCACCGGCTGATGATGTACACTCTGATGTCATAACCAGTGAAAATTGTAATAGATGAAAAATGGAAGCATTTTGATGCTTGACATGATATTAATGCTCAGCAACCTGGTATCAATGATGTCATACCCGGGATAGGCCCACCCAGGATGTTCCTACATACCTTCCAGAGAATGCATTCAATAATTCTTAAAAACAATCAGTAACATTTCCAGAACAGGGGTTATGCCCATATCATCAGTCCCAAAAATTACATCATGAGTAAATGAAATAACATCTTCTCATTAATCAGATGAATTTGATATTTAGTATGCATGTGTATTACTTACATCTCTGATTTCCATTATTAACTTAATTGTAGTTAGTAAACTAGTTTGTTAATTAGTTATTTCTTATGCAGGGTAGTGCACTGATTCTTATGGACCTTTTTTAGGTTAAGCCCAGGGTTGTAGTAAACAACTGCTGCATACACATCAGAACTACATAGCATCTGAACGTCTAGATGAAGCATCAGAACTACTAGAACAACTAGATGAAGCACTAGAACTACTAGAACTAGGTCAAGTGTCAGATCTACTAGAACTACCAGAACAACTAGATCAAGCATCAGAACTACTAGAACTACTAGAACAACTAGATGAAGCACTAGAACTACTAGAACTACTAGAACAACTAGATGAAGCACTAGAACTACTAGAACTAGATCAAGTGTCAGATCTACTAGAACTACTAGAACAACTAGCTTAAGAATCAGAACTACTAGAGCTACCAGAACAACTAGATCAAGCATCAGAACTACTAGATTAAAAGATCTAAAGTTTCCTTGCAACATAAATAGTACATGTTGGAGAGACAGATTTGTTTCTCAGAGAATTCCCATTCTCTGGAATAGGATCCCCATCCATGTGAATCAGAGTTCCTCCTTATCCCCATTTAAGTCCAACTTGGCAAATGGATGAGTAATCAAAAATTCACCCCTGGTCTTGCCCCTATGTCTTTGGTGGACACAGGCAGTCAGTTAATCACCCCTATATAAATAAAATTTGTGGGTCACATTTGGGATGCAATGCTAGGCTTATAAGGACCACAGTGTTTACTAACCTAGAATACACCTATGAATCTATATACTCACAGCAATTCTTAACAAAGAAGTTTTGAGAGAAGAACATGGTATATACAGTACACAATAACAATGCAACAGAACGATATGCACTGTGGCAATATACAAAGTATAACATAACATTCATATCTATTGTTCCTATTCACAATTATATACTGTATTAGTAGATGCATATATCATATACTGTAGCCATATACAATGATTGTTAGGAAACACAATCTTCCCATGTACTAATGCTACGTACAAGTTATATACAGTAATAGAAGTTGCCTGTAAACTTCAGCATGCAGTACAGCTCAGAGGGAGGATAGCAGAGTTGGAAGAGTAATCTAAGGACATTTAGACTTGAGTGCAGTATACAATGGATAGATGTAGGAGGTGAGAGAGTGCAGTATACAATGGATAGATGTAGGAGGTGAGAGAGTGCAGTATACAATGGATAGATGTAGGAGGTGAGAGAGTGCAGTATACAATGGATAGATGTAGGAGGTGAGAGAGTGCAGTATACAATGGATAGATGTAGGAGGTGAGAGAGTGCAGTATACAATGGATAGATGTAGGAGGTGAGAGAGTGCAGTATACAATGGATAGATGTAGGAAGTGAGAGAGTGCAGTATACAATGGATAGATGTAGGAGGTGTGAGAGTGCAGTATACAATGGATAGATGTAGGAGGTGAGAGAGTGCAGTATACAATGGATAGATGTAGGAGGTGAGAGAGTGCAGTATACAATGGATAGATGTAGGAGGTGAGAGAGTGCAGTATACAATGGATAGATGTAGGAGGTGACAGAGTGCAGTATACAATGGATAGATGTAGGAGGTGAGAGAGTGCAGTATACAATGGATAGATGTAGGAGGTGAGAGAGTGCAGTATACAATGGATAGATGTAGGAGGTGAGAGAGTGCAGTATACAATGGATAGATGTAGGAGGTGAGAGAGTGCAGTATACAATGGATATATGTAGGAGGTGAGAAAGTGCAGTATACAATGGATAGATGTAGGAGGCAAGAGAAGGTGAAGAATGAAGTCTCAGAGTTGTCTGTAGTGCATATGTGTTTTACAAGGCATTTCAGTATCTGTACCATGCTTATGCACACATCTTGTCACAGATTAGACTTTTTATTTGCATAACCAGGTCACATATGCAGTTCTGGATGAGGCTCATGATTCTCAGCTACAGCGTCTTCTGCGTGGAGACATGCGTGAATGGGCATACCTTCGTTGAAGGTTGTGCGTCAGGCCTGGCAAGCTGGTACGTAAAAATCAACTGCCAATCATTAGCGGACCGGAGTTCCGCTGTGGCAAACCCTAACCGGGAAAAGCCGAAAGACACAAACAAACAATACAATGCACTATCAGTGCATTATCAATGTGTGCTGCATATGCACAGTTTGCCCAAATGTCAGACAGCCTCTTCCTGTATCAGTTACTCTAGGCCTACTTCAAATGCATTTTGTTGTGAATTGTGTACATCAAAATGAAATTCTCCTCAACTGTTTTTCTCTAATTCATTCCCCTGCTCCTATTTCTAATATGTCTCTACAGTAAAAGTTAGCCTCACAGCTGTGTCCAGTGTTATCTGGTATGTTTAGACCTCCTGAATGACTACATGAATCATGGAGGGAGTATCCCAAATTATTCCATGTAGAATATCCAAAGCCTACCCATCCATTGTGCATATTCAAAAACCTTCTGCCCCTGCCTACATTGCTGCTGTTTGCTTTTTGCAAAACACTTTTAAGTGATAACTTGGTTCTAGATTACAAAGATCTTAAAATCACTTTTTTCTTCTTCTCATAGATATCTGAGTCAGGACAATTCAGTTACTGGAGATTCTTTGCTATAGATTCTGTCTACAAACATTTTATTTTCACATCATAGTCATTTATAAACCTTCATCATCATCATCTGCTGATGTTATTTTTAACTTGTTTAACTTACTTTCAGTTCTGGGATGCATGCCTCACTAATTATTGGTTACCTGAGTGCACCCCAAAATGTCTTACCTTCTTTAGGCTAACAAAAGTTACTTTGCAAATGCACTTAGAAATCTCACAATAGAAAGGTTATTGAGCATGAGTCTACTGCAGAAATAGGGCTCTACTGCAAATTTTAAATAAAAAGCTCAAAGCATCAAAAAGCTTTTAATGTGTGAGAAAAATCTGTCCCTATCTCCCATTTCGGGTAGTAAACACCTCCTTTCATGAGGTCATGGGAGACACAGTGGCTTGAATTGTTGCCTCACAGCAAGAGATTCACTGGTTCAATTCTCAGCTGGGATTCCTTCTGTGTGGAGTCTGTATGTCCTCTCCGTGTTCACATGGGCTCTCTCCAGGTGCTTTGGTTTCTTCCCACATTCCAAAGACATGCATCTGTAGTGTTTCTCCCCAGGTCTCCACAGAAAATTAGCTCTGTTCCAGACAGACTTTCCCGGTAAACAAATGTTAAATAAAATACATAAAAATTCCTACCACCTAAGAGTGAAATGTGCTAGCACTTAAGAGATTTACATTTCCAAACTAAATCTTCTATGAAGTTTTGCTCTGCAGTATATCTCATGAGAAGTGATCAGTTGTCCAAATCTCTCTCCTTGCTTGCCTCACTAACCCACTGCATAATCGCTCTGCTAAAACAAATATCAGTATCTGCCCACCTTTCTTTGCTGTGGTTTACTTCACTAGCATCGTCACTATTTAAATATCGACTTTCTCTCATTCGTAGCTTCACTTCATCAGACCCTGATCCTATGCCTTCATAACTGCCACAGTTTTGCAGTCCTGTTGTTTTGTATTACTCCCCATGAAATGCTGTCCGTGGTTGCCAACTCACAAGGTCAAGTTACAGCATACTAACATTGCCAAAATAAAAGGTCACATTATGGCATGCTACCATCCCAAAAAAGACCAATCAAATAAAATCCACTTCTGGCAAATACATGACACAAAAGTGTTCCAGCTAAATCATGCAACACTTTACCCATCAAAACAATGCAGCGTATTTATTTAGTTAACTATGCATTCCTTTGCTGTACATTTTTGTCCTCCACACTTGCCAAACATCAATAAACTGCTGTAGCTACTGACACTCACTTGCTTTTATTATTTCTTTTTATCATTATTTTTTATGGGGTAGAAGCATGATTATGCCCAGCCCTTCAACCAGGAGCCATCAGGGGAGTTTGCAACTTTACTCTCTATTACTCCTTCACTAGTCTTTGAGGTCAGAAGGGGCAGGCATGCAACTGGGAAGTGCTTTACCACCGTCTTCTGTGAGTGATGTTACCCCAGTCCAGACCTACTTTTCTACCCCCTTCTCTTCTCTTTTTTTTTTTTTTGAAAACTGGTTGCAGTTCTACTGATCCAATTTGAAGTGTATATTAAGACTCTGGTGATGACTTCTCATGTACTACCATCCAAAAATGAGAATGCATTATGGTGTGCTTGGAAAGGATTAAAAAGGTTTCCATGTAACCTTTTAATATTAGAGAAAAACATATTCATAAGGTTTCCAAGTAACCTTTCATAACTTAGAAAAAATCAGAAGTAATTACGTAAGCTAGATTTACTTACTAACTTCTCTTTCAATTTGTAGAATTGTGTGTCCTTTTATAGACAGACCTGTGTATGCTATCATATTCCATCTTTGTTCTCAGCACACTAATGAAGGGACTAAAGACCATTTGTGAAGTTTATTTAGAGAAATATCTCATCGTACAATCATTGACTTTATAAATGTGCATACCTGCTCTGAGAGCACCTCAGAACATAGGGCTGTATTTATATTCCATCCAGGGTCCAGAAAATCTTGAACTGCTCCACTGAGATTGTTGTTAGATGGTAAATGAAGCACTGAGGTGGGACTTCCAGAAACTTGTAAGACTGGTCTTATTCACATTAATATACAGCTTGCTGTCATGGGCCCAGTCAGAAAGGAAGTCTAGACTTTTCTCTAGCACCATGTTACTGGTGATCACTTTATTCAGTTTTACATTATCAGAATAAATAACAGAGCCGTTGATTGGTAAGCCCATAATATAAAGGCTGACAAAATATAGGCTAAGAATAACAGTCTGAGGTACACTCTGCCTGTGCAGAACTGTTCACAGAAACTCTGTACAAGCATGTTAATAGCTAGACAGAGGCAGCTGTACCCACCAGGAAGAAGTACAGAACTAACTCAAAAAACAAGCCACCCAGGTGGAATCACAAAATCAATCAGATGTATAACAAGAGGAAGAAAATCATGGCAAAAATTAGGGGGTGCAGCACCCAGCAGGATAAAAACACTCTCATCAAACTAAACAAACAACTCAGATGACAAATAAAGTCTACCAAAGCAAAATTTGAGGTAAGTGACATCCCATGCCAAAGACAACCATAAAGCATTCTTTATCTATGTCTGCAACCTCAGAGGCAATGCACAATTAGTAAATAGTAAATTGAGCCACCTATACTGAAACAGAAGATATAGCAAACCTCCTGGCTATTTTCCCTCAGGAAATATCATCAAATATAACTCCCCCTACTATCACTAGGGAACAGGTCCTTAATGCTCTCTATAAGACCAATAACACTGCATCAATGGGCCCAGACAATATCCCAGGATGCCTTATAAATAGCATGAAACATGACCTATAAGGGCCTCTGGAATTACTAGTTAACTGTAGCCTCCAAACAGACTTCATGCCTCATGAATGGAGAAAGGTAACAGTCATCCCTCTGCACAAAGGTGGGCTATCTACAGATCCTGGAAACTACACATCCATAAGTCTCACTAGTCTTATATGTAAATCCATGAAAAGAATTTTCATGGAGATGATCAACAGAGATATAGTAAACCTCCAGACACTGGACCCAACCCAGTTTGGTTTCAAGGGCAAATCATGGCTACTCAGCCTGGTGGACTTCTTTGAGAAGGTCATCAAAGCAATGGATGAGGGCAAAAATGCTCACACTGTCTACCTTGAGCTGGCCAAGGCATTTAACACAATACCTTACTCGGGCATTGTTGAAAAACTCAAGAGGTTAGATACAAACCCATATGTCACCCGCTGGGTAGCCAACTCGCTCAAAGACAGGACCCAAGAAGTTAGAATTGGGGAGTCCACTTCTACAAAGAGGCCAGTCACAAGTGGAGTCCCTCAGGGATCAGTCCTTGGACTGCTCCTTTTTGGCATTTACTTCTCAGAGTCAAAGGTCTCTGGCTGATTAAATTTGCAGATGACTGCAAATTAAGAGCTGCCACTGAATCTCACACTGACACAAATGTTCTCCAGGAGGTGCTGACACACACAAATAACTGGTATCAAAGGCATGGACTAAAATTAAATGCCAAGAAATGCATATTAGTATCCTTTCGGAAGTCATCCATCCCTCGTAACTATTATATTGACAACACACCTCTTAGAGTTGACCCAGTAGTCAGGGACTTAGGGACACACATAGATAGTAATCTAGCATTTGACCATCACATGCCTACAGTGGTGAGGAAATCATTCCATGTTGCTCAACTTATAAACAAAGGTATGGCATCTAAGTCCAAGGAAGTCATTGTTCCACTGTATTCTGCATTCATCAGACTTATCATTGAGTACAATACCCCCTTTGGTATGTACCTAACCAGGCATATCCAACACCTGGAACATCCACAGAGGTTCCTCACTACAAGAATACAGGGCATAAGTAAAATGTCATATGCAAACTGCCTCAAGACCCTATCCCTGTATGCTGTCGCCTACAGGCTTTTGAGTGGAGATCTAAGCTTGGCATACAGGGCATTGTCAGACCTCACTCTGATGGACCTCCTGCATATCCACAAAACAAGCAGCACCAGAATTACCCATTCTAAAGATGTAAACCTTGCCTGTGATATAAATAGGACCTGCTGGAGAGAAAGGTATGTATCCCAGAGACTATCCCGTCTATGGAACAGGCTCCCCATTCATGTGAAGCAGAGTTGCTCCCTAACCCAATTCAAGTGCAACTTGGACAACTGGATGGGAAACTGATTATTTATCCCTGTTTGGCACCTATGTCTCTAATGGACACAGGTAATCTGCAAATGGTTTATCTCCCAGGCCCATGCTTACACTTATCAAGGTTATAAGAACTTGTCAGAGATTTGGTATGCATGGCTAGGTTTATAAAGGCCTTTGTGATCATTAGCCTAGTAAACACCTATGAACCTATACTAACACTCTAAGGTTCACTCTGCATCAGTAGCACTCTGAGGTATACTCTGCATCAATACTACTCTAAGGTACACTCTACATCAGTAGTACTCTGAGGCAAAATGTGCATCAATACTACTCTGAGGTACACTCTGCATCAACAGTACCCTGAGGTACACTCTGCATCAGTAGTACTCTGAGGTACACTCTGCATCAGTAGTACTCTGAGGTACACACTGCATCAGTAGTACTCTGAGGTACACTCTGTATCAGTAGTACTCTGAGGCACACTGTGCATCAATACTACTCTGAGGTACACTCTGCATCAATAGTACTCTGAGGTACACTCTGCATCAATAGTACTCTGAGGTGCATTGTGCATCAATACTACTCTGTGGTACACTCACCATCAGTAGCACTCTGAGGTACACTCTGCATTAATACTAGTCTAAGGTACATAATGCATCAATACTACTCTGGGGTAAACTCTGCATCAGTAGTGCTCTGAGGTACAGTCTGTATCAATAGTACTCTGAGATACCACTTTGCATCAGTAGCACTCTGAAGTATACTCTGCATCAATAACACTCTTTTTAGTAGCACTCTTTTTGGTACAATCTGCAGCAATACTACTCTGAAGTACACCCTGCTTCATTATTACTCTGAGGTACAGTTTGCCTCAATAGAACCATTAGGTGGACTCCATCGGTAGCACTTTGAGGTACACACTGAATCAGTAGTACTCTGAGGTACACTCTGCATCAGTAGCATGCTTAAGTATACTCTGCATCCTTAGTACTCTGAGATACACTCTGCATTGATAGAACTATGAAGTACACTCTAGATTAGTAGCAGTCTGAGATACAGTCTGAATTAATAGTACTCTGAGGTACACTCTGCATCTGTATCACTCTGAGGTACACTCTGCATCAGTAGCACACTGAAGTATACTCTGCATCCATAGTACCCTGAGGTACATGCTGCATCGATAAAACTCAGAGGTACACTCTACATTAGTAGCAATCTGAGGTACAGTCTGAATTAAAAGTACTCTGAGGTACACTCTGCATCAGTAGCACTCTGAGGTACAATCTAAATCAACAGTACTCTGGGGTACACTCTGCATCAGGGGATACTAAACCATTTTCTTATTATTACATTTAAGGCATCATTCTCTCTCTCATTCAAGCATTTTGTGCTCACTTATGGTTATATGAATATCTGAATTAGTACAACTCATTTCCAAGTCCATTAAGTTCATAATGCATCTAATGCATTTCTATGTTGCAATACATAATAAGGAAAATTAAATCAAGGTTATGCATGATTAAACTGGGTTATCCTAACTTAAACCTTTCATAAAATACATTATTCTAACAACAACACATTTCACCACTTTCTCTTCTACCATTTGCAGGTCCTTTAACTAGAAAGTCATACAAGGAGTGTTGGAACTGCTGACATACTTTTAAAGATGCATGTGGGTTGAAATTCCCCCTACAAGGTGATGGGAGCATGAGTGCTTGTCTCCCCACCAAACTTTTCTACCAGGCTCAACAAAAGTTGTCTCAGCCTTTTTTTATTTGATCAGCATGCCATTAAATAGTTATCAGCCAATCAACATGATCCCTTTGACTTGATTATTTTGATAACTTTATGGCTATAAAGGAATGTAGGATTCAGTCTACTTAGAGGTTCAAAATAAATAAATCACTTTAACCTTACATCTAATTCTTACAGTGATCTGCCCGTGTCCAATCATAGCCTGTATATTTTAATTAACATAAGCATCTACAAACTCTGATGGTGGATTTTTGCCATCGTGAAGAACAAGTGATGAAGAAATGGGACATTCTTTCTCAGTTCATACTAACTCTGAAATATATTCTTTCTTTACATCTTTTGAGTCTCACACTTATTACAAACATTCATTTATTTCATTTTTTTATCTACAAGTTGCAAAAACGCAGTACATTGTGCATTACTGTGCTTTTCAAAGAACAATCTCAACTGATGGATCCTCTACTTCAAGTTCCCAGACTAATTACCCCGAAAAGGGAAGTTACTAGCAGCTGCAGTTGAGACATTTCTCAAATGTAAGATGAAACCATATTCTTTTGATTACCTCTGATACCATGCAACATTTACTATATCAAAAAGCATGAAGGAATGACACAGAGACCAGATGCTTGTGGCTACTGTTTTTTTCAGCAGGTACTTCAGATGGTGTGACTGTACCAGATTTCAGATCATGTTGTGCACATTTGTTTAACATGTACACATGCTACAGCACCGATTCCTTACAGCTATACATCTACATACTACATCCCATTCTGCAAAAGTTATTTATTTCAATAATTTTATGAACAATTTACCATAGCAATAAAAGCTTGTGAAACATTTTGTGTTGCTATTATGTCAGACAGATAAAATTACTGCTTTGGACCATTTAACATTCAAACTAACCTCAGGTTATACTGTAGAATAAATTCAGACTGTCATTCCACATGACAGAATTTACTTTGTTATGAAAAGGGTAAAGAGTCAAGTAAATTTCCTGTGATTCCCCAGACTATGTTAATCCTAATGGACGCCAGCTCAGTTAATCTTTCAAACCATTCAAATACATCTCTAGTTGGACAGAAATAAATTCAAATAGTCAGTATAAAAGGTGTGACCACACAATATTATATGATTCCAGAAATTCTGCCTTAACTCAGTTGAGCCCGCCGATTCAGTTAATCTTCCTGGGAGAACAATTTTCCAACTAAAATTATGTGAAGACCTTCATCTTTTACTGATGATGAAGGTGCCTGATTCCTTTCATGCTATTGTGGATCCATTACTAAATCATGTCTACTGAGGGATACATTAACTCTGCGTATCCTGAGGAGGCTGCCATGTTCTTTGTTGTGATCAGTCTCCTGGTTCTTTCATCTTGCTAGGCCTCTCTCACAGCTTTGTTCTTGATATGGGGCCCCTAAGCCAATTTTTTTCTGGGATACTCCAGGCTTCATTAATATTATTAGAGCCCCTTGTTCAGCTGTCTGGTGTTCCTTTTCTGTTTGTTAATCATGTTCAACATCAGAACCCTATTAAGCATACTGAAAACCTCCCACTCTCTTTAATACTGCTGGGGTTGGATAGCATTGTAAATGCTGTAAAGTCTAGGACTCTTAATTCTGCTGGGTTCCCCAAACCTGCAAAGTTGACCTTGCTTCCTAGTGTATTTGATTTGCACCTTATTAGCATGAAACAGTACTTTAGTCTTACTTCCTGGTCTGAAACCTCACCATTTATTTGTCAGTTGCTAACAGGTTAAATGCCTTATTTTGATAGTTTCAATGACTAACTTACTAACTCTTGCACTGCACTGAGATAGGAGGTTGAAAGATGTACAGTGATTTTAACTATTTGTTCTATATTACAACAGGAGTGCTTTATGTTTAAATTATGCACGCTGGAATGTTGTCATATTTTATCTAATGAGAATGTAGCATTTTGAATGAGTTACTAATGCTCTGCCTGCTGGCTTGCAGAATCTTTTTTTGACTATTAATGCTAATATGCTGTACTTTTTGTTCATGTTTTTTGACTGTCTTCTTCTTTCAGCTTTTCTCGGTTAGGGGTCGCCACAGCGGATCCTCTGTCCGCTCATGATTGACAGTGGAGTTTTACGGTGTCGAGTTGCCAGCCTGGCACCCAACCTTCCACAGAAGGCACACACATGCACATACTCACACCTAGGGCCAATTTAGAGTGTCCAATCCACCTACTGCATGTCTTTGGGATGTGGGAGATAACCGGAGCACCTGGAGGAAACCCATGCAACCACAGGGAGGACATGCAGACTCCGCACAGAAGGTACCCCAGCCAAGAATCGAACCAGAGAACCTCTTGCTGTGAGGCGGCTTTACAAAATTTGTTAGTACGGAGTACATGGTAAATTGCATATGCATAAGCATTCAAAACAGAATACTGTATGTTACTGTTTTAATCTACAGCTTATTTCGCACATCCACTATTACATGAACAGCTATTGGTTATAATGGGCTGGAAGATCAGAACATCGGTACTAGTGTAAAATGTTTTGAACAGACAACTGAGGTCCTTCACTTGGCATTACTAATATATTCATACCAGGATACTGGTAAGGAAGAGTAATTTATACCTACACCGCAAGTAAAAGTCTGTTTTGTGCTAAAAATTGTGCATGCTGTTACAAAGAGATGCCTGTTGACTGAGTGCTACCTGATGTAAGAAAACATGTATAGTCTGGGAGAACAGTATGCTTTAGATCACTGCATACCTTGTATACATATGATTGTACTAAAGGTCATTGGCTGTGATGAGTTGGTCAACCAGAAATGGAGGTTGAAATGCGCAACTGACATTAGTAAGAATGATGGAATAAGCAAACCACATTCTTAAGAACCTTATTAATGCAAAATATAGTGAGAATAATGGAAGTATGGATGGATTTATGCTTGACTGATTACCTTGATACATAAATTGTAACAACATCGCCATTATGAGTCAGTCTTTGTATCAACCATATGAATAGTGGGAGAGTGTTAAGGCAGGGAAATATGCATGGAATGAAAGATTAGCAAATGAACACTGGTGGCTGAAGAAGGGTCATTGGTTGTAGGACAAGGGTGACACTGACAGAGCTGGACACTGGTAATAGGAGAAGGATGGATTTGAAAGACAGAGTCAGGAGAGGGGGAGGGGTGGTTAGGACAGGGTTAATATGGATGGAACATCTGAAGTAGGAGAATTTGTTTATTCTTCTAACACAGTTCCTGTTAGGGAACCCTAAGGCTGAAACTTGCTGGTGATCCCCAAAATGTTAACACCAGCCTAGCACTGAAAGGAACTGCGGCACTGCTGATCACTGGATGCCTGACAAATGCAGGACCAGTCTCTTGTGCACTGCAAGCCCTAACCCATGGGATCCTGCAGAAACCTACAGCAACTGCAGCTAAGAACACCTAAAACTACAAAGGTCCTTGCAAATAGGCAGCCAGGTACCTACCTGTAGACTTAGTGTTCTGTCTTGTGCCATTAACTACGATATCATGCTTAGAAAGGCAGGTCTATGCATATACACAACAATGATAAGTACTTACTGGCATGCCTCTGTCTCAGGGAATGCAGATGCAGGTGTTTCATTTCAGTGGGATTATGTATACGTCTACTATACGTGTAAATGGAGCTTGCTGTGTAGAGCAGAGTGTGAATAACCTAAGCTTTTGCCAAGAAGGACAATAACCAATCGTAACTGTCCCTCAAAGAGAATAAAACTGCAAATGACTTTCGAAATAGAATACACTAAACTGAAATGTAATGCTACAAATGCTAGAGGAAGTTTAAAATCACTTTAAAGAAAAAAAATATCAAACCTTCCACTAAACAACATGTAATGTTTATACTGTAATTTAGTATAACATCTAAACTCAAATTAGGTGACTTTGTATGATGACATGATTTGACTGTGAAAAATGAGGAAGGAAGAGGCAGACAGTACTGTGATATGATAATTACAACAGCCCCTAGGCAGTAATTCTAAATTTACATGCATATATAAATAGCTGTTGATTGTAGATAAGTTATGCAATGACAACAAATGAACTTTACCCTTTAGTTATCGTATATTCAGCTTCATGTTACACAATACTCTGGTTCATAGATTAATACTAGACAAACTGCCCCATTTTAAGCCTAGCCAGTTACCCCATGTGAGAATCAAACCCTGTACCATGTGTCTGCAAGGCAAATACTTTAACCATAATGCCAACCTCCCAACCCACATTAATTAGTAAACTGACTTTAGAGCTATTTATTGGTGTTTTACTTCATTACTCTTAACAGGGAAAAATAAACCCTGAGAAAGAATGTCTTTTATGACTTCAGTCCAGAGATGGCCAGCTCAGACATTGGTCATTTACAGGAAAGTCAGCACTAAGTTAAGGTGAATGCCTTTCCTTTCTATGTGATAACTTAAAAGGTAAAGAGGCAAGGCAAACTGATTGCCAAAACACCACCAATCACACTGTTGTAGTTTGGAACTGTGATATTCATAAATTCAAACGTTCGGATATCCAGAACCCTATCCAACTGAAGGACTTCACCTTTTAAGGCAGGCACTGTGTGATCTTTTCTCTCACCTATACCTAGACTGTGGACTTCAAAGTATCACCATATTTTAGTAACTCTGTGCTCATTGCTACTGATTTTTTTCAGCTGTAAAACCACAGCAAAAAGAAATAACGATTTGTTAAGTTGCATTCTTGATTTAGTACGAGCTGCAAACTGCATATAAGTGAAATGGCTGCGAAGGCCATTGCTATTTTTGTAAGACAAAATTCTCTTGTGACCACACAATAAAGTATACAATACGAGATTTTCACATTCACTGTGATTAAGCCTTCAGGCTAAAGAGAAAAAGAAACCTGTCCCCAGTGATCCCCCATCTCTGCAACAAAGATGTTAAATCACTGAAGCTGAGCTAAGTTTCAAAGCCAATTTTTTCCTTTTGTTTTAACTGGGAGAATAAATGTAAACAGTGCACACTGACTGACTCCTCTATTCCTTGACAAGATATATTAGTTAGTGCATTTCCATAACTGCTGGCTTACAGTTTGCCATTCAGCGACTATGTTTAGCTGCATAATTCTTTTGAACAACCTTTAAAGGAAGGCTGTACTGTCATGCAGTGATCAATAATGCAAGATCCAGGCTCTGAACAAAATGCTTTCCCAACAGCTTTGCCTGCAGAAAATGTCACAGATATCCATCATGTACTCCCATCCAAGTGCCTGTGGGCTACTGTCCAGAATACAGCTATGAAACATCTGTTTCTTCCTAAATCAAGTATTTGTTTGTTGTCAGCATATACTGGCAGCCTTTTACCCTTGGCAGGGTAACAGCAGAACCACTTTGAGGCTAACAAACATGGAGATAATGAATAGATTTCATAAATTCTATACTAATTGGCACCAATCAAGCATAACCCCCTTCCTTAAAAAAAAAAAAAAACACTGTAAGGGACCACAAACATATTAGCTCTAACAGCAAGCAAAGACTGGGTATTGAAACTTTATGTCCAGCTGCTTATGTACTGGAAAAGATACTGTTGTTAATCAGTAAACAACCCCCCCCCCCCCCACACACACACACACAGTATTCTTGAATTTATGATGCTACAGTTATTTTAGAAAGAAGGATTTGTGTGCAGAATGCACTTTGAAAAATACTCAATCATGTTGAGACAGTATATTCCCATTCTGTCTTATTTTGCATCTCTCTTTGCTGAAGTCTTTCTTTAAAAGATTTTACCTTCATGTACCTTCTAATTCCAGGCAGGTGTCAGAAATGGTGCATTATGTGCACATGCTCTTCAAGAATACAAACACTAAGGAAATGTTGGACTATAGGAGATAGGTTATAAACAGCATGTAGCCTTAAACCACTGCTGTATCCTGCCAGGAAAGCTTATCTCTACCTTTACACGGATTCTAATAAAAATATTGCATTGTTTTAAATCTTGTCCTTGGAAATACATTTGCCATACTAATGGGCATGTGCAAATGAATCCAGAATGCCACAAACTGCTTATAAAATGGCTTTTCATACTACCAGAAGAAAGGGTTGGCAATTTGAAACTTATACCATTTTCACAATGCATGTTAGCATCACACTTCTGTTTCTATTGTTTATTTGCACTGCTCCCCTACTAAGATGTCATCAGCCATGATTCTCCTCAAATCTTTTGCTATGTTGATATTTTGCATGTTTTAGCATGTGCCCAGCATACCTCTTAATTGCCCAGATTTTTGCAGAATGTCCAGATTTTTGCCTCATATTTTTGGTCTGTTTCTCATAAAATTGTGTTTTTCTGGAAAATCGCTGGCAAATCATCGAGGGTTAAAGTCAGAAAATAATGACAAATATTTGAGTTTCAGAATTCACATCTTTCAGAAAATTCATGCTAATGCAAAACCTGTTATTCTAACAACTTTCTAAGTTTGTAAGAGCAATATTTTAAAAGTGTTCCAATTTTTGGGCCTTTGCCCCTTCCATTACTTGTGGCTTTGTCCAGATTTCTTGCTATAAGAGGTTGAGAGGTATGGTGCTCAGCCTCATGAATTATTCTCACATTCCCTCTCCCCTTAGAGAGCAACTCTTGTGTAGGTCTCTGTTTTAGCCACAAAGGCATTCACTTATTCCTGTTCTTTGTGTTTTATTAAATGGAGATGTGTATAGGATAGCTGAACGAAATGACTGCACATGAATGCCATTCTGAACAGATCAAATCAATCAGAATTTCATTCTAAGGATTAATATTTTTTAAAGCTTACCAGCCCACATCTTCCCATATAGTAATCCACTGCTAAATAATTTTACTGTCTCTAGAACAGAATCTGTTGACTGTCACTCTTTAATACTATTGTTGCATCATGTTTTCAATCTTTTATCCTGTCCAGTGCCCTGGAACCTCCCTTACTCACTTGTTTAATAATAAGTGACAATATACTAAGTTCTAGGTTGACTACAGCCATAGTTATTCATATGTGATGTTGTTTTTATGGTTTTCCTTTTTCCTTTCACTAAGACAAACCAACATGCCCATGGTCACTTGCCTTTGTCTTGCTTGTGTTTCTGAGGGGGAATATCTACTTCTGTGATCAAACAATGCTGTTTCCTGATTTGTTTAAAAAAACTGCTGACTGAATGGATTAGGGCTCTGATTATGTCCATTAGAATCCTGACGTTTGCATGACCTCCCCTTTAATGTTCATGCTGCTTCATTCAGGACATTTAATTCTTTGAAGGGACATTATCAGCTCTTCCCTTCAGTTTGCTTTAATTTTATGTAACATATCTAAGCAACTATGTCATCAGTGACCTGGCCTAGGAAATGGGTTTGGAAGGTCACAAAGTCAGCTGAAGGTTAGGGGTGCAGGCACCCTAAGGGAGGCAGTCTGCATCCAGGGAGAGGAGAAGATCCAACTGACAGATATCAGTCAGCCATCTAGAAGAGGCTGGTCAAATTTAGAGATGCTTGAAATCACTGCATGTCTGCCTGCCATGGGTAGGAGAACAGCAGTAGAGAAGACGCAATGTCAGTTGTTCAGCAGGTTGCACAGTAGCCAGATCAAAAGGCTGTAGGTTCTATTCCCAGGTTCTTGGATTTATGTTTTCCTTCAAGTGGGAAGTTAACTTGAACTCTCATCTGCTTAAGCTGGAAATAGCTTAGGTAGATAATGAAGAATCCACGGTACTTAAAGAATAGGAGAATTTCTCTAGTGCCCTTGCTAAACTTCTCTCCATGCGTAAAAATATCAGTTTGTGTTTCTCCAGAAAGCAAACCTTTTTTGTCTCATAGGATCTGTGACACCCCACCTCTGGCCCAGTAATCAAGGGGCTTCAATCCTCACCACTACCAGTACTGGGTGACATACATTGGAAAGATGACAGGTACACACACTATTTCCAGATGCAGTTCACTGCATCAAGTGCAATTTCCCTTAAGAGCACACAGAGACCACAGTCAGTCCGGGGCTGGTTTCTCCCTCTTTTTCCAGATCCACAGTAAGATTCCCTACTGGCACAGCTATAGAGTTGAGATCTCAGCTGAGTGGCCAAGCCAAGACCTTCAATGCTCTCTCTGTCCAACCAGTGCTTTGTGTGCCTGCCCAAGTAGCTCGCACACACTCCTTAAGATTTGTTTTACACACACACACACACACACACACACACACACACACACACACACACACACACACACACACACACACACACACACACACACACACACACACACCTGGGAAAGGCTGGCACAGATTACTAACAATGCCCCCTTCTGCCCAGACTATAAGGTAGCTAGAACAGCCACCAGCCACCTCTTTATCAGGTACTTTAAGGCTCTTAACAAAGGGTGTCCAATCATTCTGTGTAATGTTACTATCAATACAAATGGTAGTTTGACCAAGAGCAAGGCTATTAGGAGTAGCCTACACAGTGTCATCAAATATGCAAGTATTCTAAGAAGATAAATATGTCTCTACACAGATCAGCCACAATGAAAGGCTTAAATATATTTAATAATAAAAGAACAAGGAAATACTCAGTATATACTTACAGTTACAGCAAAGTTCAAAATCACAGGAAATATTTATAACAACATTGCAGGACATTCTCAAATAAATAAGGGAAAACATCTAAGCTAAGCTTTGCTATATTCCTGACTGTATCTAAGAGAATTGCTGTACCCTAATAACTTACTTCAGAGCAAGCAAGGCAGATGTGGTGAGTGGATCTTGACATTGTCAGGTCAAAGACAAAATAAAGGCTACAGTTTCTCACTAAGAGACTTCCCAAATTAACATCTCAAATATTACTGCTGGGATAGCTTGCAGAATTACATCATTGCTTGTCATATGACTCTATCCCAGGTGAAAACCCCGCTGATGCAGCTGGTAGCATTTAACATCTACCTGTGAAAATACATAGATAAAGGCTTTTCTTAGATCAAAGGCAGATCCTGGAAGTCATAAAACAATAAAACATGTCCAATACAATACAGAAAACTTCTAGTTCTAGACACTGTTTCTGTTACTGCAATGAAACTGAAAAATAACATCCTTTTATTACATGGCCATAAGGTAATTTAATTTAAGCAATTTTCTGAAGTTAACCTCTTGTGTTCCAGTTTTCATTATTAAGGTATATACATCTAAACAGTTACAATAGTGCAGGTACATTTCTGTTCTAATCCAGTAGGGCATGCTGTGGTTACATCTTTAAACAGCACTTTGTAAAATACCTCTTTAGCACACATATGTACAAACCACCTTATGTGACATACGGTTGTAATACTTTTGTAACACAAGAATATGAATCATGCTGATATTCACAAATGACATATTTACAAAATTCCAGATGGCTGGGCTGGTAGCATCTCCTTTCATGACAGGATCCATCAGGTTAACAGAAAGTGAATAAATAAATAAAAATCCTGCTGTCTGCTTACTGAAGTTCAAGCTTTCCCATCAGTTCCAGTCCAACCCTCTGAAATACACATTACAGCAAAGGTCGGAACTGTGTGCACTTGTCACTGCCTTGACATCAGTGGGAAACACAAACGATAGTCCAGAAATCTGGCAAAAGGTCACTGAAGTAGGACACAGCTCTGAGGAGGACATAGATATATCACACACTAGCTATCATTTGTCAGTTCTGTTTGTTACTGTTAATCACTTCCCAATTTACTACTTCTTAGTAAGATGTAACATCCGTTCACTTACATCCTCCTCACTTCCTGATCTATGTGCGGTATTTCTATTGACGTTCTTACAGCACCTGAAATCCATTTTTTTCTTTCTGGCACTCCCTCATTTCTCCTTTGCTTATTTTATTTATTTATGTATTTAAGTTTCTTAACTGGGGTTGAGCACTGCTCACCAACAAACAGTTTCAGTCTCAGCACAGGAACATACAAAAAAACATTACTGTTCCAAGTACATGCAGAATATTTCTCTTAAAAAGTACAACTAAATATGCAGTACAAGACACAGATCTGGATTATGTCTACAATGCACTGAAAGATATAGTTATGGACATATTTACAAAAATGAGATGATACAACTGAAAAATGAGAGTGGGGTAAGAATATTAATAGATGCTAAGTGTTACGCTCCTTTACCACAGAAGTGGCAGCAAGAATTCAAGAAAGTAAAGGTAGAGATAAGTTGCGCAGTTCAAGAAAGCTAGGTTATGATTTACACACTAAGGACAATTACAGTTTGCCTTCACAATAAGATGGGCTTTTAGATGAGTGTGGAAATGGAGAATGAAAACATTTTTTGAGATGAGCATGGAGTGACTTTCGCAGTGTGGCAGAAAGAATACAGAGCTGAGGTTATTGAAGGGAAGTTTAACTTTAAGGGTGTTTAGTAGAGGACCACTGTGGGGTTAATTTCTTAGACTGTAAGATGGCATTTTAGGGTATGTTTTGCAGCTAGAGTATACTAAATATATATTTTCTTAAAACTTACACAAAAATTAGATTCATCTCATCCACCTCTGTTGGAGAACTACTGCAATTTATATATTTTCATTTATTTTATTTGAACTACAAGGGAATTTGCTTTTCCTATGGTTTATCCTTTCTGGATTTCTGTTTGCTCTTCTTGCCAATCTGCTTGTGTTTTCTAAGTTTTTTGGTAATTATGCCAGACAAAGATGACCTGAAATTAATGGCCTGAGTCAGTATTCATGTCATTATGAGCCAGGCTGCTTTAATCTCTGGATTTGTGACAGCACTCAGCTTATGTTTCCTCCTTCTCCTTTTTTTTTTGCGGGGGGGGAAGCCCCTTCACCCCCCAATATACATGCAAGGTCCCACCCCCCCCAAAACTACCTATATACAGTATATATGTATGGGTCTACTTCACAAGCACAAAATCTCACATAACTGAAAATAAGAAGATGGAGATGAGAACTTTGAAACTTCAGTTAAACAAACGAACACATAGCTGACAAGTTTCTCATGGTAAGTAACCACTGGGCCAACAAGGGGAAATGTACCTTTTCCCCCACTGTAGTGTGATCCCAGATTTGGTATATTTAGTTAACGAAGATGTGGGAGTGCAGCGCCCCACCTGGGTGGGTTGGAGATGGTGCGGTGTATTTTCTGTTTATTGTTGACCCAGTGGTTACTTACCATGGGAAAGTTGTTGGCTACGTGGTCATTCATTTAACTGAAGTTTTGCAGTTCACATCTTGGTCTTCTTGTCTTCGGTTATGTGAGAGTTTGTGCTTGTGAAGTTGACCCATATATATATATATATATATATATATATATATATATATATATATATATATATATATATCCATAAGGCAAGAGGAAGGAACCTTCACTTTGACCCAGGTAGCCCATGTTAAATTAACAGATCCAAGTCCATGAGGAGTTGGTTGGGGGTACAGGGAATGAATGGCATTTTTGTCTACTCTCCTATCCCAGATGACAGGAGATTTTTTTTCTGCTTATGGCTGCACATCCTCAGTAGAGACCTGCCACTCTAGTTCTGCAGCATAAATTGCAAACATAACTGCAAAATGAGTGACAGGCTGAACCGTGGAGAGATCATAAAAAAAAAACATTTACAGCTATCAGGATAGCCCCATACTGGGTCACCTTGGTCACCATGACGTCCTCTTTGCCTGGTCTCTACACACTTACAGAAAGGATTTTCCTGTTTTATGGGCCCCAGTCTGTGAGGGGCTAACCAGACAGATGCAGTGGATATTGAAGCAAAAGATAAAGAAGCGCTGCAGGTACAGCTGATAGCAGGTAACTCCAGGGGACCCCAAAAATGAACTGGGCAACATACAAAGAAAACCGTAATAACTACAAACTGGTAATAAACAAGTTAATTATAAAAATCCCCTTTATACACTACAAACTGTCATTTTTCATGTTTTTTATTTTGATGTAACAGAAGGAAGGGGAACATAAAAATGAATCCAGACTAAGCAAGCTGTTTTCCTAGCTAGAATTCTCCCACCCCAGCCAGTATGAATAACTGGTGCTTTGTTAAACGTAAAATATCAATTAGCATCACATCTGCCCTTGTACGTGCTGTTGTGTGGTGCTTAATTAAATGGGAATGAATCCTTTGGTGACACTGTAAGGATGGCTGCATATGAGAAACACATTCATTTTGAAAGAGACAGTACCATACTTGCTGTATGCGATCAGCTAATGAAATGTACACTACATATTTACTGAGAGTGTTTGCATGTGTATAAATATGAACTAAACAGCATGATTACATGTAAATATACACGTAAAAATGCAGAATGCTCTTGTTGAAGAAACAAATCAATGAAGAACAGCTGTGTTTTAGAGAACGAAAAACACCAGAGTAACTGCTTGTTTCTGTCACTAAAGGCATTTTGAACTAATTGCATTCAGCTAGAAATTACTGAGGAAACATAAACAAATAGCAAGCCAGTTTCAACCTTTTACCAACAAAAATTGTGATGCGTAATTCTTGTCTTCTCGTACTCCATCTTGGCTGACATCAGAGCAAGACTAATTATAATACCTATCAAAATTCTTGTTTTGGGTAAACCTCAACATCATTTCAGTGCTTAATGTACTGTATTCATTTATGCTTTACAACTCATTTACTAATTTCAGGCTTTGCATTTATCTATGATACTCATTTTCTGACGTTCATACTCTAGCCTCTTGGTTTCTACAAAACCTAAGCAATCAAAGAATTCTTCTGTGACCCTATGCTGACAGAAATCTATGAATGCATACAGCTCCCATGGGATTCAACATAATGAGAGAACATAGTAACTTTGATGAATAACATTTAGATTTATAGCATTAGAAAACAATAAATGTTTAAAATTTATAACCATCCAACTGTGCAAGGAAACCTGTAGGCAAATTTTCTGGTAATATTCTGCTAGGTATGCACTGGGTTCGTTTGTGGCTTCCTTCAGGTTCACACATGTCCGTGCTTTAAAACAATCCTACTGACCTCATACCTGCTAACACAACTTCTTGTCACAAAAGTTAAAGAATATGACTTCATGGTAAGGTTTCCTGATCTAACAAGAAGTATCTCTCTGCAACACATATATTTTTACAACACACACACACACACACACACACACACACACACACACACACACACACACTTACACACACATTTAGAGTCCATGTCAACCTACTGAAAAGCAAAACGCTGAAAGTTATGTTACTGAACATACAATGGTGAAATGTCAAAATGCTGAAATGTTAAAATGTTGAAATCAAAATACCCCCCGGCATGTGTAGACAGCAGGACTTGGCAACACTCAGAAACCATGTTTTCTGAGTTTCACTAACATGGGAGTGCTAGTCTTTGTTGACTCGTTATGTACTGCCTCAGTGTACGTCTGTTGTACATGTCTGTTATTAATGATATTTTGAGTTCAAAATTATAAGGTTTCAACCTTTTGACATTTCAGGATTTTGCATTCAGTTTTTTGACTTTCAGTAAACCACTGTTCAGTAAGTTGTCATAAACTATACATATGTATATATATATATATATATATATATATATATATATATATATATATATATATATATACATACATATGTATATATATATATATATATATATATATATATATATATATATATACCATATTTAATCAAAAATAAGACCGGATCTTATATTTTTCCCCCACTGAATATATGCATTAAGGCTTATTATCAGGGGATGCCTTATTTACCTACCCCCTGTACAACAGTCTACATTTATCCATGCACAAAAATTTACATTTATTCATGTACACAAATTGACATTTATTCATGTACACCAACTGACATTTATTCATGTACACAAATCGACATTTATTCATGCACACAAATTGACATTTATTTGGTATTCTTCCGTTATTGGGCGACAGTTCTACGTAACACGTTAAGAGTTGTGTGAAAATTCTACATAAACAGTGCAACAAACATTTCAACTTCGGAATATCTACACCTTGGCTTTCACTGTACAATATTTCATGCGTAACAGAAAGTGCAGAAAAATCTTAATACATGTGTACTGGAGGAGGGGAATAAAAAGCACAGTTGTGTACACTTACTATAAATGTAGATGTTCGAGTGTATTCATTGTTGCAGTCATTATATTTGGGTTATCTGCTTGCAGTAGCCCTCAGTCAGCCTGATTAACAAAGTCTTGGGTCCTGCGTCGGTTGCTGTCCCTTCTTCCATAACGCCAGGTCATCAGGGGTATAAAACATGCAGCCAACATCATTACATCAGTCTTTCTTGCCCCAGATGTCAGGTGCCCTCCTAATGGGAAGCAATTAAATCTATAATTACAAGGATATACCTCTAACAAAAAAGCAAATACACTAAAAAGCTTTTTGAGCATAGTAAGGGAGAGTAGAGGTATAGCCAAAAGAAGAAAGGGAGCTGGAGGGAGGGTAACCAGGACTGTAACAGTGAATACACTCGAACATCTACATTTATGGTAAGTGTACACAACTGTACTATGTTCTTCATGTTTCACTGTTGCAGTCATTACATTTGGGTAGATTCCCAAAGCTAAGGTTGGGAGGAGGAATTTAAATAGAATTAAGACCAGCTATAAGACCCTGCAAGACTGCAGTGGCAAAGCCAGCTCTGGATTTAGAGAAAATTGGCAAATGATAATGCTTGGTGAAAGTATGTACAGAACTCTAGGTAGCAGCTTCTATGATGTCCCTGGTAGGAACGCCCCTGAGAAAGGCTGTGGAGGTAGATGCAGCCCTGGTTGAATGGGGTCTGATGCCCTGGGGATAGGTTTTCCATGGTGCTTATAGCAGAAATGAATGCAGTGGCCTATCCATTTTGAAATGGTTTGCTTTGAAATAGCTTTCCCCTCTGTCCTTGCAGCAAATGCCACCAGCAGTTGTTCAGATTTCCTTTGAGGTTTAGTCCTGTCCAAGTAAAATCTAAGTTGTCTGTGCACATCTAAGGAGTGCAGTATCCATTCCCCTTTGTTCTGTCGGTTAGGAAAGAAGGTAGGCAAATGAATGGACTGATTAAGAGCCACACTGGATACCACCTTGGGCATGAAGGAGGGATTGGTTCTGAGGGACACCCTGTCTGCAGGAAAGATTATAAAAGGCTCCACTGCCATAAGGGCCTGTAATTCAGATACCCTTCTTGCAGAAGTGATTGCTAAAAGGAAAGCTGTTTTCCAGGAAAGGAATTTCAAATCTGCAGTAGCAGCTGGCTCGAAAGGAGGAAGAGTGAGTTTCTCCAAGACAAAGTTAAGGTCCCAGGCTGGAGTTGGAGCTCTCCTGGGTGGCCTTAAATTTTTGGCCCCACTGAGGAACTGCTTGAGCAGTTGGTGAGAGAAGAGGGGAGGCTCTGTGCTGTAATGAGCTGAAATGGCTGAGGCATGAATTTTGATGGAGAAATAGGACAAGCCCTTGTGAAGCATCTCAGTCAAATATTCTAGAATCTGAGGTAAACTGGGCATTGCTGCGCTCATCCCTTGAGACTGGTTTCAGGTACAAAATCTTTTCCATTTTGCAGCATAAGATTTTCTAGTACTAGGCCTTCTTGCTTCTAAAATGATATCCATCACTGACTTACTGAGGGATGGTAAAGGAGAGATTAGGTAATTAGCCAGGCTGCTAGGTTCAGGGTTTGCAGCTGAGGGTGCAGAATCTGATTCACCTGCTGAGACAACAGGGAGGGAGTCTCAGGCAGGTGCCATGGGGTCAAGTGTAACACGCTGCATAAGAGGGGGTACCAGTGTTGGCGTGGCCAGTCTGGTGCAATTAAAATCATCCTTGGCTTGTCCTGTTTGATCTTTAGTAGCACCTTGGAGAGCAGAGGCAGAGGGGAAAGGCATAAAGCTGAGGGATATAGCATCCACTTTCCAAGCTAGCTTGTGGGGAATCCTTGTGCAAAATTTGTCCAATTGATGGTTCTGGGGGGAGGCAAACAGGTCAATATCTCAGCTTCCCCACTTGCTTGTCAACATGTTGAAAATCCTTGGTTCCAGTTTCCACTCGTGTGGGTCCATGAGGTTTCTGCTTAGTCCTTCTGCCAGTGCATTTAGTTTTCCTGGCAGGAATTGAGCTTGTAGATTCACTTGGTAGCTCAAGGCTGTGTTCCACAATGCCATGGCTAGTCTGCAGAGGGGGTAAGAATGTGTACCCCCCTGTTTGTTTATGTACCACATGACAGTGGTGTTGTCCATATTTACCATCAGTTGTCCTGGAAGAATGTGGTCCTTGAAGGCTGTCAGAGCATTCTGTACAGCTAACATTTCCTTTTGATTTATGTGCAGGTGCATTTGACTTGGGTTCCATTTGCCCTGAATGCACTTCCCTGCCAGGTGAGCCCCCCATGCATAGTCTGATGCATCTGTTGTTAAGGTTTGGGCAGCAGGGGGTAGTGTGAATGGTAGTCCCCTGTTTTAGTGGCAGGCCTCTGCTCACCAAAGGAACTCTAGGCGTAGGCAAGGTATGATAAGAATCATTGCTTCTAGATCCTGTGAATGTTGACACCATAAGCTTTTGAGATACCATTGTAGTTTCATCATATGCAGCCTTGCATATGGAATTAGAAGAATGCAGGAGGCCATGAACCCCAAGGCTTGCAGTATTTGCCTTGCAGATAGCTGGGTTTTTGTGGCCACTTGTTTGAAGTAGGTTGTCAATTGAATCTGTTTCTCTGGTGTGAGGAAAGCCATCTGGGAAGTTGTATTCAAGTTTGCTCCCAGGAATATAACTTGATGACAGGGAACTAGGTGTGATTTTTTGCCATTTATGGTGTACCCCAGACAAGTCAGCACCCGTTGAACAAAGGCCAGATGATTCAAACATATGTCCTGGCTTTCTGCCTGAATTAGACAGTTGTCCAGGTATGGGTATATTTGAATATTTCTTTGCCTGCAAAATGCAATGACTGCAGATAGGCACTTTGTGAATACTCTGGGCGCAGTAGATAAGCCAAAGGGCAGTGCAGAGAACTGATAGTGCATGTAGCCTGCTTTGAAGTGTAGGTATCTTCTGCAAGACTCCCTGATAGGGATGTGCAGGTATGCTTCTTTTAAGTCTAGTGTTGCCAACCATGCATCTTTGCCTAGCATAGGAAGCAGCTGGTGAAGAGTCAGCATTTTGAATTTTGAAATTACCAGAAAGGTGTTTAGAGCAGAAAGGTCCAGGACAGGACACCATGTATTGCCTTTTCTGGGTACCAGGAAAAGTGTCAAATAGAAACCTTGTCCCTTTTCCTCTTCTGGTACCAACTGAATAGCCCCCATGCTTAAGAGAGAGAGAACTTGATTTTGAGCCTCTGCCCACTGATTTGGGGGTAGATCTGGCCACCTGCTTGGTGTTGGTAACGTGTGGAAGTGAAATCTGTATCTTTGGGACACTATATTTAAAACCCATTTGTCCTGGGTAATGAGTTCCCAGTTTTTGGCCTGCAGACCAATCTTTCCGCCTAAAGGAGCATTCAGTTGGGAAGTGCTTGGAAGTTTTAAAAACAAGTCAGAGACAGTTTTCCGTAGGGGGGATTCTTACTACTCCCAGATTTGGGTGCATAAATCCCTCACTGCTTAGTCTTGTGTGTCCCCCGGGACTGAAATCTGGGGGTTCTGCTGCTCTGGGTTTGGCTTGAGAAGACCTGAAAGGGGCTGTAAAGGACCAATTCTTAGAGGGCCAATGCCTACTAAATCTAGGAGGCTGAACTTGCAAGAAATCTTTAACAGTTTGCATAGATTTAGCTTTATCTTCCATCTTTTTAAGAACTTCCTCAGCTTTGTTGCCAAACAGGCAGTCTTGATTTAAGGGAACTTCCAACAGTTTAGCTTTAACATGATCAGGCAAAGATTGCTCCTTAAGCCAAGCATGCCTTCTGAGCACAGACCCAGTGACAGCAGCCCTGCAAGAGGCCTCTAATGAGTCAAATCCACATTGCAAAGTATGTTTACCGACCTGTTCAGCAGAATGCATTAAATCCTGTAATTCTTTATTTTCAGCACAGGAATAGGAATCAACATAATTTTCTGTTTAAGCAACCCAATAACATGTTGTTGATACTTTAACATATGAAACTGGAAGCTTAAAGCCCTAATGGCCAAGGTTGCAGAAGTGTAAACCTTCTTACCCCCATCTATCCAGTGCCCTGGAGTCTCTATCAGACGGGGTAGGATTTTTAGCAGTAGAAGCCTTAATGCCCCTGGGTCCCTGTGAAATAGTCCCTCGATCCGTAATAGGATTTCTAAAAAGAAACTTGTGTGAATCAGGAACCCTGTAATATCTGTTAGGTTTTCTGGGAGCAGAAGGCAAAGAATCAGGGGCCAAACTAGATTCCGAAAAGACATCATCAACAATGTCTAGTACAGGAAGTATAGCTAAAGGCTTATGCTGAGGCAAGAGTAAGAAATCCCTAAGCCTCTTTTTTGAATCAGAAAAATCCTGGCTTTCTCAGTGGAAATGCTCCCTTAGAGTATGTAAGGTTTCACCAAAAGAAAAATCCTCTGGAGGGAAAGCAGAGGGAATAGAGTCCTCTGCATCAAAATCCTCATAAGTAGATAAGGGCAAATGCAGATCATCAAAAGAATCAGAAAAATCAGAATCCTGGTCAAAATATTTATAAACGACTTCAGTCCTGCATCTCTTAGAAGGGGGAGGTTGGTTTCCTGGGCGTGGGTTTCTTAGGCATGGTTCGAGATTTAGGCCTAAATGAAGAAGGAGGCGTCGGTTTAATAAGCAAGTCCATAGGCCTGAATACACCCTCATAAGCCGGTGCCTGCACAGCGGCTCCAGACCCATCCAAGGTAAAGACATCTGCAGGTTCCACAGTTGAAGCATCTCGCTGCATACCAGAGTCCGAATGGGTCTCAGTAGAGGCCTGTGAATCAGAAGTAGCGGGTATCAGGGGCTGCAAAAGTCCCTCACTGAGTACCGGCGAACTGGTGACTGGCTTAGGAGAAGCATCGTCGGCAGCTTTGAACATAGGCAGCCGGTTTCTGTCTTTATGTTTGAGTTTTTTCAGAATACAAGTAGCCAGACAGCTAACTGATGACATTTCTGGATTAGTAAACTGAGAACCAAAATATTTAGAGGCGAAAATATACCGACGATGGACAGTGTGCTGATAAAATAAAGCACAAATCCGACAGCAAATTATGTCATGGTTAGGGCCCAGCAAGGAATACACTACGAATAAAAATCTTTGTGAGGTATTTGCTTTCCACAATTATTAACTTTTAATGACATCGGTAAGGAGCAAGAAAAAGTTTACCCAATGGGGTACTTAGCTTTATTTGAAGACTTTGGTTCTGAAACTCAAAAACGAAAATTTCAGGAGTCGGCCGACCGGCACTTGCAAACTGCTTCTGCTTCAGGCACTGCAGGACAAGAAAGACTGATGTAATGGTGTTGGCTGCATATTTTATACCCCTGACGACCTGACGTCATGGAAGAAGGGACAGCAACCAAAGCAGGACCCAAGACTTTGTTAATCAGGCTGACTGAGGGCTACTGCAAGCAGATAACCCAAATGTAATGACTGCAACAGTGAAACACAAAGAACATCAGGTGAATAACTGCCACTTTTTGAGTGGTGATGCTTTCTTTATTTCTTACCCAAACCGTAAGAGAAGAAAGATGGAAAGTCATGAAAATTAAGTCTGGGAACTAGTGGCCTTACTTTGTAATTACCCCTTGATAATGAAACATTATCCTAATACAATAAAGTAAAAAAAACTGACAAGAACCTGCTGGCAGCTGAAAGCAGAAGCAATCCATTCTGTTGCTCCGATAATGGAAAAGTTATTCAAATACAGTCATGTCATCTTCTTCTAGTTCATTGCCATAAGTCTCCAACCCCCAAATTCTAGCCTGAATTTCTTGCAACTCCATTTCCTGTAAAACTATTGGCCCCAATCTGTCATGCCTAGCAATCTAGCTCTCCTTAAATGAGCACTGCTTGTCCATGTAGCCTGCTTGTAGTGCACTGGCAACACAGCTGTTAGTGATTTTATCCGATGAATTCTTCAACCAAGTCATGACCTCTTGCAGGCTAGGGTTCACAAAGTTTCCATGCTGATTTCTCTCCATTCTATTTTCAATGTAGTCATTGAGTTCCATGCGCAAATGGTCTTTGAATGGCTTGTTTATTGCAATATCAAGAGTCTGGAGATAGGCAGTCATTCCTGCAGGAATCATTATTTGATCTATTCTTCTCTGTGCAAGGAAGTTCTTCATGTCTTTAGCGCGGTGAGTGCTGGCTGAATCCCAGACTAGCAGACCTTTTTTGCCACCTCACAAAACAAATGGCAGCATTACATCGACCCACTTCCTTATAACTGCTTGTGTGCACCAGGCTTTTTTGGTTTCAAAAATGTAAATGCCTGAAACACATTCAATCTTATCTTTCTTGCCCTTACTAATGATTAGAGGTGGGGTTTTCTTTCCATCTAGATAACTTGTCAAAATACAGGTAACACGTGCACTTTCGTAACCAGTGGAGGGAATGTAGATTGATGAGGCACCCCTCTGATCAATTGTTGTTTGAGATCCTTGGCCCATTAACACTGCAGTTTCATCCACAGCAATCATGTTGGAATGTTCGCATTTAGAAAAGGTGATGCCATCAACCAAGGACTTTAATGCAAGTGCAGATTTAATAACTTTAGTATCTTCAAGCTTGAACAGTGTTGTCGATCCTTTTAGAGACAGTTCATATCACTGAAGGAAGCCATCCAGCCAATGTTGTGATGCTTTGAATTCTTCTGGGGATATTTCTAACTGTGATGCCATTGCAAGGGCAAATTCTTGAATATTAGCCCTGAGCACAACCAAAGCCTTTGCTCTCCTCTTAGCAATCAATTTACAGATGATTTCTTCCAGCTCAAGAAATAATGTTTGGTGACCTGATCCACACTTGCACTTCTTAGCATTTCCCTCGTTGGCCTGTTGACTCAGGTTATCGTACTCTGCTTGCCATTTTTGGACCATTCGGAAATCCAACTTCTTCTCTTTGCAGAAAGCCATCAGATTCTTTCCCCAGGAGTCATCCATGATTCCTTTCTTGTACTCGACAAAATAGCTCTTTCTTTTTGCACTCATCTTGTCTGGGGGGGGGCTTAATTGAAGACTTATGAGACAGGAGTGGCAACAAAAATGGTGACAGTTAAGAAGACACAACCACATCCGTTCATTATAAAGTGCGCATGTTATATGTGCATTGTCTGTACTTTGACCAATCAAAGTACACTTACCAGTGTTCTGCAAAGAGAAGAAGTTGGGTGCCTGAATGGTCTAAAAATGGTGAATAAATTATGATAACCTCAGTCAACAGGTGTCAATAATATTATTATTTTATAATTCAACACTTCCGTCATGTGTTGTTGACGATCTTAACTGGGGATTATTTTGGGGGTAGGGCTTATATCATGACCACCCTGGAAAACCATGCTAGGCCTTTTTCTCTGGTTAGGTCTTATTTACGGAGAAATATGGAATATATACACACACAGACACACACACACACATATATATATATATATATATATATATATATATATATATATATATATTAGTTGTTGTTGTTGTTGTTGTGTCTTTCAGCTTTTCCTGGTAAGGGGTCGCCACAGCGGAACTCCGGTCTGCTAATGATTGGCAGTAGATTTTTACATGCCGAGTTGCCAGCTCTGACACACAACCTTCAACGAAGGTGCACACATTCATGCATGTCTCCACACAGAAGACACTCTAGCTGAGAATCGAACAGGACAGCGTCTTACTGTGAGGTGACAACGCAACCGCAGCACCACCACCGCAGTCATTATATATATATATATATATATATATATATATATATATATATATATATATATATATATATATATATATATATATATATGTATGTATATATGGGTACATGTCAGTACATCGACAAGTTAGAAGATCGACATCCACTTCACCGACACATGAAATAATCGACACCGCAAATCACGGACATTTAACAGGTAAGAAGTTTCAATTTCGCTAATCATGCCTACCACACATACATAACACTGCCACACTTACTAAAACATGGTAGGCATGATTAGCGAAATTTAAACTTCTTACCTGTTAAATGTCCGTGATTTGCGGTGTCGATTATTTCATGTGTCGGTGAAGTGGATGTCGATCTTCTAACTTGTCGATGTACTGACATGTACCCATATATATATATATATATATATATATATATATATATATATATATATATACACACACACACACACACACACACACATATATATATATATATATATATATATATATATATAAATATATATGTATATATATAAGAATTGAATATGGATGAAATTTTGAAATCCCCTTTGGTCAACATCTGTTTAATCAACAAAATTTAGTCCACATCACAGATGGTCAACAGAAGTGTAAGATCAACATTCCCCAGAAAGGGGAATATTCCCTTTGCCTGGGAATTGTGGGTTATCGGAGTAAGTATATATAATTAGCTGAAGGCGTGAGGGTTACAGCTCCCCGTATGGGGTATGAAGGGGGCAAAAGAAATCAATGTTTTACTCTCTTTGTCTTTAAAGCTGCGGTGGTGCAGCGGTAGCATTGTCGCCTCACAGCAAGAAGTTCACCTGTTTGATTCTCAGCTGGGGCGCCTTCTGTGTCGAGTCTGCATGTCCTCCTGCAGTCGAGTAGCGTTCGCAAGTCATGCACAAATGGGCGTGTCTTCATTGAAGGTTGGGCATTGGGCTGGCACCTCAGCACCATAAAAATCGACTGCCAATCATTAGCAGACCGGAGTTCCTTTGTAGTGACCCCTAACCGGGAAAAACCGAAAGAAAAACATCAACAAAAAAAAACTCTCTTTGTCTTTACTTTGTTTTGCATATGCTGAGATTTTTGATTGGCATATGCATAGAAGAGTGTTTACATTTGCAAAGTTGATTTTTTGTGGTTCCTCTTGTGAACATCGATATCGAGTCATTCATTCCTTTTTGGTAGACCCATATTTCTATTATGTATATATATATATATATATATATATATATATTAATATATATATATATATATATATATATATATATATATATATGTGTGTGTGTGTGTGTGCGTATGCGTGTGTATGTGTGTGTGTGTATATATATATATATATATATATATATATATATATATATATATATAAGTTCATAGGTTCATAGGTAGGTACTAGGCTATCTGCCCAAGGGCTTTTATAAGCCTAGCCAGAGTGTGTCAGCTTTCACTGCCCCATTGATTAATTAACTGAACCTCTGTCAAGCAGAGCCAATGAAGTGATCCCAGGGGTCCCAGAACCGAGCCTTGTGGGACAACACTTGTGACTGGTTTAGAGTCGGACCTGGAGCCCACTATTCTTACCATGTGAGTTCTGTCTGTAAGCCAGTTGGCAACCCATCTTGTGATGTAGGGGTTTATGTTCAGGCTGGTGAGTTTTTTTATAATACCCGAGTGAGGAATGGTGTTGAATGGTTTGGCGAGATCAAGGTAGGCTGTGTGAACCGCCTTTCCCTCGTCTATGGCCTTGGTGACTGTCTCGAAGAAGTCAACCAGGTTTAGTAAGCATGATCTGCCCTTAACAGAGCCGAACTTGGTCGGGTCAAGTATTGGCGGTTCCCAATGTCTTTGTTAATGAGTTCCATGATGATGATGTGCTCCATAGCCTTGCAGACTAGGCTAGTCAGGTTTATGGGGCGATAGTTACCAGGGTCAGTTGTGGCCCCTCCTTTGTGGAGCAGAATAACCGTTGCTGTGCACCACTCTATGGGCATGTAGCCTGTGGAGAGGCTGAGGTTGAACAACGTGTTTAGGTGGGGGGTTAGTTTGTTTTGTAGTTCGTGCAAGACACAGCCTGGGACACCATCTGGCACCATTGATGCTGTATTTTTGGCTTTTGAAAGGGCTGTTTTCACCTGTGCTTCTGTGTTTCCGGGACACTACACTTTTCCAGTATTGTTGTATATGTATATGTGGGTCTACTTCTAAAGCCCAACTCCCAGATGATCGACTTTCACAATGCCAAGACCACAATCACGAAACCGCTGAGCCTAGAACATCAGCTGTTACGTAGGGTAAATAAATTCTTGTCAAACATGTCCCTTTCTCCACTGTAGTGCGATCCCGGAGTTGGTATATTTAGTTGGGGGAAGTGTGGGGGGCAGCTAATGTTTGAGGTTCCACGGTTTCATGATTGTAGTCTTGGCATTGTGAAAGTTGATCTTCTGGGATTCGGCTTTTAGAAGTAGACCCATGTATACATATATATATATATATATATATATATATATATATATATATATATATATATATATATGTGTGTGTGTGTATATATGGGTCCACTTTGTAATTTCGAAAGCCCAGAATTTCAACTTTTGATACATCAAACTCAAAACATTGAGATTTTGAAATCTCAAAACTACAGAGTGGTGCAAAAAAAACCTAACTAAAACAATGTAAAATAATATGTAAAATAATGTAACCCCCCCACACCCCCTGCAACTTAAATATACCATCTCCGAGATCGCGCTACAGTGAAGAGAATGATAATGCTCCCATTACGCTTACAGTTTTTAGTCTTTTTATTGTTTTTTTTTTTTTTTACTTTGTAATTTTGAGATTCCAAAATCTCAACTTTCTGGGATCGGTATTTTGAAAGACGAGATTCTGGGCTTTCAAAATTACAAAGTGGACCCGTGTGTATAGATGTAAACAGAGAGATTTTTATTTATTTATATATACACATATAGACAGATATATACATAGAAATAGATAGTTACAGATATGCAGATAAACACACACACACATATATATTTATATATAGGTTTATAGGTGTTTACGAGGCTAATGACCAAAAGGGCCTTTTTAAGCCCAGCCATGCATCCCAAATATCTGACGAGTTCTAATACCCTTGATAAGTGTAAGCATGGGCCTGGGAGATGAACCATTTACAGGTTACTTGTTTGCATCAGAGACATGGGTGCCAAACAAGGGATGAATTTCCAGTTTCTCATCCAGTTGTCCAAGTTGACCTTGAATTGGGTTAGGGAGGAACTCTGCTTCACATGAATGGGGAGCCTGTTCCATAGACAGGGTAGTCTCTGGGATACATACTTTTCTCTCCAGCAGGTTCTATTTATATCACAATGTTTAAGTCTTTAGAAAGGGTAATTGTGGTGTTGCTTGCTTTGTGGATTTGCAGGAGGTCCATCAGAGTGATGCCTGACAATGAGTAAAGAATACACACCAAACAGCCTGTACTTCACCAGTCTTCCTTTATTCACTCAAACGATCTGGTACCTCGGCAATTCGCCTTCAAGGATCCCAATCTCATTCATCATAGTAATGCATTTTATACCATTTGATGTGAAATAATTAATCGATTAATTAATTAAAATTTCAATTGAACAAAGGACAAAGATTTTCATTTAAAGTGACCTTGCACAAAATTCTTTTAACATGTATTAATATGCAGTTTAATACAAATTTAATATGTGATTAGCTATGCATATAAATAATAACACAGAACACACTTCAATATAAAAATATAAATTCTTCAATCTTATATAAATGTATGTATATATATATATATATATATATATATATATATATATATATATATATATATATATATATATATTTTATATGTTCTAAACAATTGTTTTAAATCAATTAATAATGGTGCTGGAAAAAATTATTCTTATGCTAGAAATAGTGTTTATATACCTAGTTCCTGGTTTAAACCATTTGGTTTTAGAGTATTGAACTTTAATATCATTCTTGTTTCCAACTCTAACAACTTATTCACTACATTATCTCCCTTTTGAACAAAAGGTTTCCCCAAAACACTGAATTTTAAGGTTTTACTGCAACCACCATGCTTTTCAACAAAATGTTTTGCCACTGGGCTAGATTCATTAGAATTCCTGATGTCTTTTAAATGTTCCAATATTCTTACTCTTACCATTCTTTTTGTTTGTCCTATATACCAAGTATTAATGCAAGAACATCCCAATATGTATACAACACTAGTCGATTTACAATTAAAATAGTGCTTCGGAATATGATTAACTTTATTTATGGTTTTTACATTTATGACCCTATCACATACACTACAGGAACCACAAACAAAGGTGCCCATTTTAACATGAATTCATTCCTGTTATGTTCTTGTATACTTCCTGTACCTTTTCACGTTTCTTTACCTGCACATCCAGTTAACACCTCTATACTCTCTTATACTTACTTTCTAAACTACGTAGTGTATGAAACTCGTAGTGTTTCAGCTTCCCTGCTGAGCTGATTGACTACGCTCTCTTCTCTAACTGTTTCTGCCCCGCTTCGCTCCCCTCCCTACCCCCTTATCCCACCCACCCCACGTGCTCTTAGCCTTATACCTTACATACCACACCCCCTTTAAAATTGCACCTATCCCAGGCACCTACCTTGATTGCAACTCCTCTCCCACCTATACCTTCCACAATTACCTCTATCTCCCCTCCCCCTTAAAGCTAAATACATACTTTGACTTCTCCATCTAGCTTCTCTTACTTATACTATAGTCTTAGCCTAGGTCTTTCTTTGTCTATTCCTTTCATTCTCACCTCAACATGTCCCCTAAAACTAACAAAACTCCATCCATGACCTCTGTAACAGAAATTACTCTGACCAAACTAACACTCCTGCTTATTCCTTCTCTTGCTCTCACACTACCCTATATCTTGACCTCTTATGAATCAAAATTTAATTACCACTTTAACTACTCTCCCAAACAAACAGCTTCAGATTTCAAAAGCCTAAACTTCACTCATTTAAACATTACATCTACCTCTAGTTACCTCTTAGCCAGATATCATAGGCTGTCTCACATTAAAGTTCAAAATCTCTTGTTTAGGAAACTAAAATACTTACTGAACTTCCCTAATAAATCGTACTTGGAATACAACCGCTCTACCTTGGCAGATGGTGACATTCACCCCAACCCAGGGCCCTCAAATACTTCATCTGAAGCCATACCTGCTATGCCAAACTCATCCCTTCTATTACCAACCTCCAATGCAAATACTTTACTCATAGGGCACCTTAATATCCGAAGTGTCAATAACAAAATCACCCATCTCCACTCTCTTCTTGAACACCACTCCTTTGATATTCTCTGTTTAACTGAAACCTGGTTAAAACCCTTTACTAAAGATAATGAAATCATTCCTCCAGGTTACAATATCTTGAGACTCGACCGCAAAACTAAAAAAGGTGGGGGAGTGGCACTACTATTTAAGACTGAACTAAATATAACCTTAGTACCCTATGATCCCCTGGATATTACCAAGACTGAACTCCTTATCTCAAAGCTGCAACTAAACCCTAAAAAATCAATCTATATTATCTGTATATATCTACCTCCTGGAAATAACTCTACTACCATAGAAAATATCCTTAGTTGGGCCGCTTCCACCTACCCACAAGAAACCATAATACTTGGAGACCTCAACCTTGACTGGTCCTCAATAAACACTAACAACCCAGCTTCTCATATTAATCTCCATGGCTTTACTCAGACAATAAACACCTCTACTAGAATTAACAAACCTAATAGCAAAGAAAGTATTCTAGATTGGATTCTCATTAACAAACCTCTACTAAAATATCAGTCTGGAACGCTACCTGATGACATTAGTGACCACAATCTAACCTATATCATAAGACAAAAGAATGCCTCTACCAATTCTCCTATCTATAGGACCTTACGTGATCTCAAATGTTTCAACCCTATCCAATTTAAAACTGAACTAAATGCCTGTAACTGGAACCCACTAAAAACACTTCCTCTTGAAGAAGCTGTTCAATACTTTAACACCACATTCCTAACAATCCTAGATAATCATGCACCAAAACGTTCTATCCGAGTTAAATCTAAACCAGCCCCCTGGCTATCTAAAGATACAAGACAAAAAATGTTACTCAGAAACAAATCTTGGATAAAATGGCGAACTAGCAAATCTCCCATAGATCAACAGACATTCAGACACTTAAGAAACAGTACCAAAAAAGCTATCATCTCTGACAAAAGGAGCTATTATAGTAATCTCCAGCAAGTGAATCACAATAACCCTCTAAAATTCTGGTCAACCCTAAACAGACTTCTTCTCCCTGGACAGATTACCACTCCTTCCCCTTCCGGGTCTGAAAAGAATTCCTCCCTTGATACTGCCAATACTTTCAACTCATTCTTTATTGATACTATTAATTCCTTGGCCTCCCACCTCTCCATTGACAACACTAGCATCCCTGACCATGCATCTTCCAAACTACCAACCTTTAGGTTACAACCCATCTCCACCACCTTTATACAGAAATGTATCCACAAACTTAAACCATGCACCCCCTCGGCTGACCAGCTTCCATCGGAATTCCTTCAAAAAGCAGCCTCTGAAATAGCCTATCCCATATCCATTCTTATTAATAGAACTATAAATGAAGAAACCATACCTGACATCTGGAAAATCTCTCACATCATACCCTTACATAAAGGAGGTAACTCCTATGAATATTCTAATTACAGGCCCATAGCTCTCCTGTCCCCACTCGCAAAAATCATGGAAAAATGTGTTCACCATCAGTTAATGAACCACTTAATAAAAAACAACATTCTTACTAACTGTCAACATGGCTTTAGGCCTTTTCATAGTACTACCACCACTGCTCTCCTCTCCTTTACAGACTTTATTAACAAGAATCACAATAATAACATCCTGTCTTCAGCTCTCTTTATTGACCTGTCCAAAGCCTTTGACATGGTTAACCACCCTCTCCTCTTAAAAATTCTCGAATCTCTTTCCTTAGAATCTAAGGCTATCCACTGGTTTAGTTCCTATCTCACTAACAGGAAACAGGCTGTCCTCTGGGATAACTAACTCTCGTCTCTTCTCCCAATTTCACTTGGTGTCCCCCAAGGCTCTATTCTCGGGCCTCTTCTATTCTCCCTCTTTATAAATGACTTACACATAGCTATTCCCCAGGCTACATGCATACAATACGCTGACGACTCCACACTAATTTGTTCTGCAAAATCCATTTCTGAACTTCAAACAATTACTCAAACTGTATTTTCCAAAGTTGAAACTTGGTTCCTAAAACGTTGCCTACTCCTAAACAAAAAAAACTAAACTCCTACTCTTTAAGCCTACTACTAGATCCCCCACATTAGACTTCACTATCTCATCTAATAATGGAACCCTTATATCACCCGACTCTACTACTAAACTGCTAGGTGTCATGATTGACAACAATCTTTCCTTTGACTGTCATATCAACAATACCATTAAATCTGTAAACAGGAAACTTGGCTCTCTCTATAGAATTAAAACTTTCTTAACCCCCTCAGCCAAAGTTACTCTTGCCCACTCTCATCTTATTTCCACTCTTCTCTATGCCTCACCAATCTATACTAACCTTAAGAAAAACAATCTCTCTAAACTGTCTACCACTTACAATAATATAGCTAGATTTGTTACTGGTAAGCAATTCAGAACTCACCACTGTCTGAACCTGCAGCAACTTAACTGGCTTGAACTGACAAACATGTTGCTTCTTTCCCAACTTACGTTTGTCCAAAGAGCTTTCTACCAACCTCATAACACACCTGTACTTTCTAACCTCTTAACCCCTTACTCTAATCTGAACTCACTTCGCTCTTCAAGCAAACTGCTAGTAACCTTAACCAAATCTAATAACCTAGCTGGTGATTCCCTTTTCTCTAATACCATTGGTAAACACTGGAATCAACTTCCTACTGAACTTACTTCCATTGCATCTACTGTTCTGTTTAAACAAAAACTCAGAATCTACCTTAAAAGCCACTGGATTTGTCCCTGCTCTAATCCTGATTAAAACTTTAACTTCCTTAATTATCTCTCTCTTCTCTCTCCCTCTCCTTTTATGCCTTCTGCTTCCTCCTATAGCATACTTTCTCCACTGTATATGGACTTCCCCCATATATCCTTCCTCCATATGGTTATGTCTTTTTTCCAGACAGTATATAACTTTAATAAATCTGCTCACTCTTTCTATTATTGTTTCTCTTTTCCTTTGTTTTACGCTTTCTCTTTTTGGTTTTAAAATGTTAAATAATGTTTAATATGTTGTCCATTACTTTGTCTAGGAAGTTAAAGTCCTATGTTTTAACAATGTACATTGTCTACGTCCTACCAGATTTTACTCTGTTATTTTTGCTTATTTTGTATCTCTCTTGTCTATATGTGGAGCTTTTCTCCCCGGGCATCTGCTGAAAATGGAAATATATCCAGTTAGACTAGCCCGGTTAACAAATGTAAAATAAAATAAATAAATAATAAAAAATGAATAGGTTTTTCCAAGTCCATTAAATTGTTATTTAATATTTCTTTTAAGTTTTTCCCTCTTTTATAGGAAAAAGTAATGGACTTAGGAAATAACTGGCCTATAGAATCATCCTCACTTATCAAATACCAATATTTTTTAACTAATGATATAACTTTGTTAGAAAAAGTTGTGAATTTAGTAACAAAGAATGTTTTCATTGTCTCATGAACATTAATTCCAAAACTAAATTCTGCAAACTTTCTTCCAATGACATTGTCCCAACATTTTAACAAAAGATTTTTATTGTACCCTCTGTTTACTAATTTGAGGTATACTTTATTGAGTTCAGTATCTATTTCAGAATCTATACTAGTGTGGTTATATATTCTCTTAAACTCCCCATATGGTAACGCTTTCAATAAATGTGGGGGATGCATACTAGTTGCATGCAAGAACATATTCACTGAAGTCTGTTTTCTAAATGGTCTGAACTCAATTTTATGTTCTTTTTCAAATAAAGTTAAATCAAGAAAATTAATTTTGTTTCTATTCACCTCATAAGAAAATTTGAGATTATGTTCATTATTATTCAATATCTCAAAAAAATCACAAAATTCAAAAAAATCCCCTTTACAAATAAAAATCCTCACCACTGTAGACATGTGATGATCAAAAGCTAGATTACTATATATGCAGGTCCCTAAGTCACTAACTACTGGGTTAACTCTAAGGGGTGTGTTGCCACTATGATATTTACCAGGGATTGGTGACTTCCCAAAGGATACTGTTATGCAGTTCTGGGCATTTAGCTTTAGTCCATGACTTTGACATCAGTTGTTTGTCTGTGTTAGCCCCTCCTGGAGAATATTTGTGTCAGTGTAAGATTCAATGACAGCTCCTAATTTGCAATCATCTGCAGATTTAGTCAGCCAGAGACCACTGATATTGGCCTTGACTTCTGAGAAGTAAATGCCAAAAAGGAGTAGTCCAAGGACTGATCCCTGAGGGACTCCACTTATGACTGGCCTCTTTATAGAGGTGGACTCCCCAATTCTAACTTCCTGGGTCCTGTCTATGAGCCAGTTGGCTATCCACTGGGTGACATACAAGTTTGTACCTAACCTCTTGAGTTTGTCAACAATGCCCAAGTGGGGCATCGTGTCAAATGCCCTGGCCAGGTTAAGATAGGCAGTGTGAATGATTTTGTCATCATCATGCATCTGTGAACCTGCTCCTTCTTTTTGGGGGAGGGGGGTCTCTCTGATTTGAAAAGAATATGTAGTTTCATGAAGAAGAACACTGTGAGCAAGTCACAATCTGGGAATTTCATTTGTTGCATTGTAATTTTGTTTTTGAAGTGCTGTGCAATACTCTGTGTGTGGAAACTTTGAAATCATACTTACAAATGTCAGTACTTCTGTCTATTGACAGAAGTGATACATGGAGTACTTCACAGTTCGTACTGACATTAAGTACTCCTTCCTCACGGTACTGCTCTTCATGATACATGGAACACTTCACAGTTCATCCTGACATTAAGCACTCCTTCCTCATGGTGCTGCTTTCCATGGTACGTGGTACTTCAGAGTTCATCCTGACGTTAAGTACTCCTTCCTCATGGTACTGCTTTCCCTGATACATGGAGTACTTAATAGCTTATCCTGATGTTAAGTAATCCTTCTTCATGGTGCTGATACATGGAGTACTTCACAGTTCGTCCTGACGTTAAGTACTCCTTCCTCATGGTGCTGCTCTTCATGATACATGGAATACTTCACAGTTCGTCCTGACATTAAGTACTCCTTCCTCATGGTGCTACACTTCATGATACATGGAATACTTCACAGTCCGTCCTGACATTAAGTACTCCTTCCTCATGGTGCTGCTTTCCATGGTACATGGTACTTCAGAGTTCATCCTGATGTTAAGTACTCCTTCTTCATGGTGCTGATACATGGAGTACTTCACATTTCGTCCTGATGTTAAGTACTCCTTCCTCATGGTGCTGCTTTCCATGACACATGGAGTACTTCACAGTTCATCCTGATGTTACGTACTCCTTCCTCATGATGCTGCTTTCCATGACACATGGAGTACTTCACAGTTCATCCTGACGTTAAGTACTCCTTCCTCAAGATGCTGCTTTCCATGACACATGGAGTACTTCACAATTCGTCCTGACATTAAGTACTCCTTCCTCATGGTGCTGCTTTCCATGATACATGGTACTTCAGAGTTCATCCTTATGTTAAGTACTCCTTCCTCATGGTGCTGCTTTCCATGATACATGGTACTTCAGAGTTCATCCTTATGTTAAGTACTCCTTCCTCATGGTGCTGCTTTCCATGATACATAGAGTACTTTGCAGTTCATCCTGACATTAAGTACTCCTTCTTCATGGTGCTGCTTTCAGATGGTTTTAAGAGAAAAGTGTGGATCAGCCTTTTCATGGACAGTAAAGAAGTAAGTACAGTATGACAGGATGTTGGGGGGTTAGGATGGAACTTGAAGACTGGCTAGGTTGCACAATGGTAGATGAGGTTTGCTGCAGATAAATGCTAAGCATCGACTCTCAGCCACGGCAACTCTCAGCATGAACTCTTAGTCTGGAGAGGGTGTTGAGATGAAGAAAACAAAGCAGGAAATGTACATGGGGTCATTTATCATACCTTACTTAGACTAGCTGGACCAGACTGCAAGGGCAGTAGAACAACAAATGGAGTGTAGGGCTATATTCTCAGGGACATGAACTCCAGAACCAAGTAAATAATGCTTTCACTCTACATGGTCCTGAATGGGTTAAGTCCTTGAGTATGGTGCCAGTTTGGTTTGCAGTTTAGCACAAAGAATTATGTGGTTATGAACATCTAACTAGCTTTATCTTATAGAAATGGGTTTGATTCCCTCATTCTCCATCTTCCTATTATGCAACTTTCAGTAAGTCACACGGCCAGAATTCTGGGATATACCCAAATGAGGCATTTGTATTGAGTGGCATTATTCAGTTAAAATAAATAAAAAAAATCTGCAGGTCAAGGCCATACTGGGAGAGGAACATCAGGTTACTGGAATAAATCCATAGAAAACTCACCAAAAGTATGTGGAATGGAAATGTTATAACAGAGGGGCTGAATCTCTTCTTACCAGAGGTCAGAAAGGATGGGGAAACATGATATGTGTACTCAACATTGTACTGAGAAGGGTAGAAGGGGTCATCTGGAATAGGAGGAGGAGGAAGGCAGAAGAATACAGGAACAAGCTGCTACTGGCATCTACAAAAGTTCCTCATAGAGACTGTATCAAGTATCCATGTAAGGGACTGTCATTGAAAGGATAACATGAATAGATGGTAGAACGGGCATCCACAATTGCATAAATAACTACATGGCATAGCTGGAGAAAGGCAGATGGGGAAGGGACATGTGGAAGGGAGGTAGAATGTTAAATGCAGCAAGACAGGCTAAACGGGTTATTTTTTTCTATCAAACAGATATAACAATATTCTAGTCGCAGTGAATAAGTGCTGATTACCTCCATGTGATCATTAAAACGAGGAAGTAACAAGCAGGCAGAAACGAAATTAAATGAAGGCAGTCATTTTCCCCTGCATTATTAATGTTTTGCTAGAACATTTTATATTGGTATTAGGGTTCAAAGTAGAATGTTTACCTGGGTCTGTAACTAGAGACTTGTTATACAATCAGATTAGTATAGTTTTAATGTGATTTCTTTTGGTTATATTTTACTGGAACCACACTAACTTATATTGCATTACATGAGTTGATGGTACACTGTGGTGGGGCTTTTCATTTTTTCCCATACTTGTGCGACCATGGAGTTGGCATATATACGTAAGGGAGGAGTAAGGGCCAGTGTCTCTACATGGAAGATGTAGGGAATCGTATTAGAGTGAGTTGACAGAACATGAATAAACCATAAAGAGAAACTTGTTATATTCAAGATGCTTGAAAGGAAGAGTGTCTTTAGTAGTGGAACTTCATAAGATGTTCTACTGCAAACATGAGATATACACTTGTAGCTGCAGTCGGTTTTAGTTGTTGTGATTCACATTGCTAACATTTTTGTTTATTGATCTTCATTCAAAACATAAAGCTTGAATATACTCTCCATATAGCTGCTCTTTGTTGTTCTAACAAAAGTAGACTCCTGCAAACTTTGTTTAATAAAATCTTTCTAAATGCTATTTACCCTTCTCTCAGATGTAAGAGATCATCTTGCTGCCTTTTTCTTACAAAGAACTAATTGGCTTCCTGTTACAGACAGAGCTGCTCTGTACCTCAGTGCACTTATTTTCAAATTAAAGATCCCTGGGTGCTATCTTTCTTTGGCAAACAAAAAAAGAAAAGAAAAATTCTATTAGGTCTTGAAGTCTTAATAACAAGAAGCCCTTGCCTTGAAAACACCAGCATCTGGTTTAGGCACTAGTTCCCATGTGTTCCCCAAAACTGGACCTTCTTATGGAAATCGTTCCTATTATTAACTAGGTACATCTATCAGTGAACTGTTGTTGAAATATAGTTAATTTATCAGATGAACTGACACTACCTGTACATAATTTAGGAATAACCACTGTCTACACAATGTTCTAATAGCTTCCTAACTGCCATCTTTTAGACTTATTCCTTCCTTATTTTTTTCCATATGTATAAAGCCGCAGTGGTGCAGCAGTAGTGTTGTCACCTCACAGCAAGAGGTTCTCCCGTTCGATTCTTGGCTGGAACGCCTTCTGTGTGGAGTCTGCATATCCTCCCCGTGGTCGAGTGGCATTCGAAAGACATGTGTAGGGCATGCCTTCGTTGAAGGTTGCACGTCAAGCTGGCACCTTGGCACCGTAAAAATCTACTGCCAATCATTAGCGGACCGGAGTTCCGCTGTGGCGACCCCTAACCGGGAAAACCCGAAAGAAGAACAGCTTTGAAACCTATACTTTGTATTTGATTTTTATATCACTGTTTTATGTAATATGACTTCACCTCTTGACTTGTCTAGTTTCATTCATTGTTTCTCATACCTGGTCTATCATACTCAGGGTAGCAAGTGAGTTTAAGCCTATCCTGGCACTCAGAAGCACAAAAGGAACAGTGCTAGGCAGGATATAGGCCCATTGCAGGGCAGACATAGAAACTCACATGTATGGGTAATTTAGAGGGTGAATTAATTCACTTACTACCATGTATTTAGAGTATGTCAGGAAATTGAAGACCCTGTGAGCAACCATCATGAAGACAGAGAGACAAAACAGGGAAGAATCCTTAGTCAGTGCCTAAATTGCTTAATGGTCACTGACAGTATACTTCAAGTTCTAACTGGGGTCAGTAGATTACAAATGTAAAAGATGCAGACAGTTAAACTAGGAGACAACACTTTTCACACATAAAATGGCCAATAAGGACACCAGCTTACTTGCCTACTCATTCCCCTAAGTACTCTACTTTTAGTTGTCATGTACACTGAAGCACCATACTGCAGAGATTACGGGACAGCAGTTACAAGGATTCAAGTAATAATTCAGCTATTAAACAGGCTCTCAAAACCAAAGAGAACATAGCTGTAAAGCTGTCATAGTTGGTGACTCTGTCATTAGGTGCACTGATTCTGCACTTACAGAATTAGTTAAGGAGGGAGTCATAGTTTCCAGTCACCCTGGAGCTAAGAATATGAAGCCACTATGGACATTACAGGTATTTAAGGTTCTTGTAGTGACTTTGATGGAGAGGGATGTGCCTGAACTTCTGAATGCCCTTACCAATGTTTGTATATTCTTGATAGTCAATGAGAGCCTGTCGCCACTGAGATGGACCTAAATACAAAGAAAACATTATTGGTTCCAGCCATTGGCTCAGATTATGATGTTTATCTAGGTTATATAATGTCTCTAGATTTGGAAGGAAATGTATGGGGCCAGGCCCTTTACACAAGGGATGGGCTACATCACTTCTCAAAAATAGACCTTTTTCTTCCCCTATAGTTCCTTTATAGGCAGTGACAAATTAATGGATATTCTAAGCTAACACCTGCAAATAATAAGGTGAGGGGGAGACTCATCAGTATCTGTAGCCTAAATAATAGACTAGGCAGCCTAAAGGCCTACCTTGTCTTTGAGGGTATTAAGGCATGTACTGTGACAGATACATGATTTGAAGACCTGCCCTGCTATCCACAAACACCTGCTTACAACTCTTTCTGCTCAGTTTTGGTGCACTGAGCAAGGAGGTGGGTTATGCATTTTCAAGTTAGTCTTTCCAAAGTAGAGCTGCAGAAATAAATTGTTTGTATGAAGTACTCTACACCCAGGTTAAAGTAAACATCACAAAGTATGGCAGAGTAACTTTTTATAAAAGCCTTTTTACGATATCTGAAAAACATGACTGTTTCCTAGATAAGCATATCTCTACAATACAAAAAAGTTTTCTACATTTCAACTTGATGATTAAAATTACCCCTCCAGTAACCAATAACTGAGTGGAAAAACAGTTTTCTTCCCCTATAGTTCCTTTATAGGCAGTAATTTTAACATTCTGTAAGAAACTGTTGAAATGTAAAATCATATTCAATGTCATCTTGACAAACATGACAGCTGTGCCCCCCCCCCACACACACACACACACACATATACACATGCATGCTTTCTCTCTGGCCTAGTACTTTTACTTCTTATACACCAAACCTAAGCTAGTAAAAATAGCTGTAAAGATCATTCAAATGACAGCTATTGTGCCTTGAACAATCACCTTGCAACAGTCATCATGGAATGTTTTTCTTCTCCCCTTTTTAACATATTAATGAATTGTTCGTGGCCATCTACAACACTTTAAATAATTGTGTTGATAAGTTCGTCCATTTGAGGCAAAGATGTAGAAGAAAATTCTGCAGCAGACCTGAATGACAGCTTTATAAAGTCAGGAAATTGTTAAACAAAAAGAAAGAAAATTGCACAAAGCCTTCAAACATTACCCATCTCAAAACAACCAGTCTGAGGTCAATTCCATCCAAAAAGAACCCATTCAAACAATTAATGATGGCAAAACTTCTAATACAGACCGGCGACAATAAGAAGGCTTTTTGCAATTTTACCAGAGATTTGAAGAAGAAGCAAGAACATCTTGTGTTCAAACAAAACAGTATCATCATAAGAGAAAATGCCACAAAAGCAAAATGCTAGATACCCAAACAAGGGTGCACGGATCATGAACAAATTACATAAACCAAAACATGCAAGGGAAAACAGAGATCCACTCAATGCATGACCAAAAAGGCAATGAAACATAAGAAAGGTCAGCACCACAAAACACTGGTGTATTGAATCTGGTCTAACACATTTTGTTCTGTTGCAGATTTCTGAATGTAATAAAATGTACTTCATCCATTTCATTGCATGTTTTATGCTGCAGACCTTTCTCATGTTTCAAATTACATAAGTACCAAAACTTCATTTATTATACAACTACATAGGATAAAAGCAAAATACAGTCAGATTTCTTTCACAAAGACATTACTCAAAGCAAAGCGAGTTAACTGCCTGATTCCCCTTGTGGTTAAAAGTCATGCCAGAGAAGTAATTGGCCTACTTTATATACCACTTATCTTCCCAATTACAGAATACTCTTTTGTAACCTACTCCTACAACATATGGTACAACTGGCAACACTAGAAAGATTCTTCACAACGAGATATGAAGGGCTTCAAGGCTTGTCTTAAAGCAACTCTTCATTGTTCCTATTGGTTATCGTCTTACAGGAGACCTGTACCTGACACACACAGCTTCCAATGGCCCCTTACTATTGGAAACACATTACTCAAAATACCTACCTGGTAACCTGAACAGAAGAGCATACTCAGCCTTAAAAATAAATAAATAAATAAATAATATCAGCTGTACAATGAAACTTAACTTCATACCTGAAATACCTCAGTGCCTATGGAATAATCCTTACCTGAATTAAGCTCAGTCCATCAGTTTATAGCTATAAGAAGTAAATGGATGACTACATGGGCAGCCATAATTCCAACACAAGATTCAGGGCATCAGCGTCATTGACAGCAAACAGGCTTTCAGTTTTTTAGCAAACCTATGACACGCAAGCTCCACACAGAAGATACCACAGCAAGGAATTAAACAAGACAAACAAGCACTATAAAGCAGCAATGTTAGATGTTGGTCCACTGCACCCCTCAACCCTGAGTTTTATTCAAAGTTATATACAGGTCTAGAGGTTTCTCTTGCTGGGGTCTAGCACAGGACTGAAAAAGGTAGCAGGAACAGACCTCCTACCTTGTTAACAATAAGCAATCAAATACATAAAATGTGTTAGGTAAAAGCATCTGAAGACCGACAAAACTTTGCAAAGGAAAATATAACTTCTTTCAGTTTTATAATACTTCTTCCAAAAGTCCAACAGTGTTCATTTTCAAAGTAAACTAGTTACTCAGATGAATTATTTCGTAAGTATTATATTTAGACAATGAAATTATGTAGTCCAAAAAAATGATTGTGATACAATTATACAGTTAAAACAGCAAATCTTTCACATGTGGAGTAGAAGTCGATTTCAAAAAGCAAATAATGAAATCTCCTCGTGGGGTTAAGTCCTGGAAACATTGACCCAATGAGACAAGTGCAAGCAGTGTTCAGACTTGAAGAGAGGTTCCCAGTCAGAACGAGTAGGCATCAAGGTTTAGATATGAGCCCATTGCTGTTCATACTGCTGAGGAACTACATTAGAAAACAGGCCAAAATGGACAGATAAAGCTGCTGAATGCAGACAATATGGCACTGCAAGCAGACTTTTATGCAGGAACTTCAGGAAATGATAAGAGAATGGAATGAAAAACTGAAAGTACGCCAGATAAAACTGAGTAAAAACAAGAACAACCAAAAAAACTGGAACCAAACTGAAAACCAAAAGGTAATTAGTGTACCAAAAATACTTTATTCAACAATTTCATCCTAAGACTTCTTCAGAATACAAAAAAATCACAATCAGTTTGTTTAAATAGATAGTAATGACCAATTACATTTTTAAATCAATCAGTTATATTAATTACTTTCAAGATAAAACATATAACACATAAAACCTTCACTAGCAACTCTCATCCCCCCTACATCCCTAACCGGGAGCTTCATAACTCTGACCAACACCTTCTCCAAGTTTCCAAGCTTAATAAATCCATAGGAAAAGTCTTTAAAATCATGCAGTCTCCACATCTTGGAACAAGCTCCCTCTCTATATCAGATCTCATCAAAATTCACCCAATTTCAAACTAGCCCTAAAGGACTACCTACTCAACTTCTGGATCTGCCCCTGTAAAGACGCTACTAGAGGCAATTCCTCCCCAGCCTTTTTTTTCCCTCCAAGCCAGTGTCTCAATTTCCTGCTTTTTGACTCTCCTGTTTGTATGTTTCTCCTTCTATCTCAGTAACAATGCACCTCTTTTTTAATCACTATTTACTGTATCAGACAACTCTTACCTATATCTTTCATCACCTTACCATGCCCTTCACCCACTATTCCCTAACTAGACTCCACACTATAAGTAGGACTTGTCTACTTACTAGTCCTTCCTTTCCTCTTCTCCTATTTGTTACCATGCAACTATATCAATTACATGTGATTTTAAGATTATTAATTGCACCTTTTTAAGAATGTTTAAGACAAAAAATATCCTCATTGTATGTTTTTGTTTATATCTGTATTTCTCTTTTGTAAATAATAGTAATCTTTGTATCTGGAGCTTTTCTCCTTGGGTCTCTGCTGAAAAAGGGCACCAGCCGAGCCAGAATAACCCAGTTAACAAATGGCAAATAAATAAATAAAAACAAGGCATTATTGTTTATTTATATACAACCTACAATTTAAAAAAAAAATTATGTTTACCACATTACTCAGTGCTGGAGTCTTATCTGAATTTAATTTTATTTGCCATAAGGCCTCTTTCTGTTCCAAATAATTCTTAAAATCTCCATCCCTCAGGTCTATACATTTTTAAGCATACTCAACAGTGTTATAACTATAAAAAGTTTATTTTTTCAGTCTTAGAACAGGGTCTGACAGACCTGAGGGGTGGGGATTTTAAGAATTAGTTGGAACATAAAGAGGCCTTATGGCAAATAAAATTAAATTCAGACAAGAATCCAGGACTGAATGATGTGATACACATCCAATGTTTTTTTTAAAAATTGTAGGTTGTATATAAATAAACAATAATACCTTGTTTTTTTAGTTACGTGTTTTATCTTGAAAGTAATTAAAATGATTGACTTTAAGTTTTAATTGGTCAGTACTATCTATTTAAACAAAGTGATTGTGACTTTTTTATATTTGGAAGAGGTCTTAGGATGAAAGCGTTGAATAAAGTCTTTTTGGCACGCTAATTACCCTTTGGTTTTCAGTTTGCTTCCAGTTTTTGGTTATTCTGATTTTTGAACTGGGACTGGTTTCGAACGGATTCTGTGATAGAAGAGGAAATGGTAAAAATGGGTAACAGCTTCAAGTATCTGTGAAATGAGGTTGAGGAGATGAGAAGTCTTAATGAGGAATTCAAAACTAGCATCAACCTCATTTAGAAATATGAAAAGGTTATCGATGAGGATAATGATGACTGAACAGGGAAAACAACTTCCAAAAATAGATTATTACATAAAGTCTTTGGTGAAAAATTGAATTTTACCTGATCTATAAACTGAAATTTGGGCACTTAAAAAATGCAGAATCATAGTTCTGTAAATTACATGTAGAATCACAGCTCTTCAAAATTTCGCCTCAAAATAAAGAACATTACTTTCATGACAGTGTTTTTCTTAATTTGTTAATCATTCAAGAGTCAGGATAAATATGCACATCTTGTCAGTGACATCACAGCTGCACTAGTTTGTGTATGTGACTTACTTTGAGACATATAACCCAGAGGTTTTGTAAACAGGCATTTCATTGGAACCATACAGATAGAAGTATAGCAAAGCTGGGAGGTTGGTCTAATGGTTAACCTGTTTACCTTACAGAAACAATGTGCAGGGTTTGATTCTCACCTGAAGTAATTTGGCTAGGCTTAAAAAAGCCCACAAAGGCATTTAGCCTAGTATAAACCTATAAACAACTTACAGCCTTAACCTTCTATGATATAGTACCAGAGGAACTCATGAAAGTAAGCAGCAGATATTTTCACATAGGACACAGGAAGTTATTTTACAAAGCAAGAATGACATTTAATTTTAGAATGGAGAAAAATTATTGGCTAAGTTCTTGGGGTGGGGCTGTGACATGCTTGAAATTATATATAAATTTCCATATCACATGTATGGGGAGAAAAAAACTGTAAACTATCAATGTTTTAAAAAGGATGCAAATTATACAGAGTGTCAAGGCACTTTTTTAATATTTCTTTTGTGGGGGGGGGGGTCCATCACTTCACTGGCCTCTGGCTTCCCAATACTCTGTCAAGGGTCCTTATTATTGCTTCTTAACTTCTGTCTGTCTCTCTCTTTATATATATATATATATATATATATATATATATATATATATATATATATATATATATATAAAATCTATATCAATATATATATATATATATATAATCTATATAAATATATATATATATATATATATATATATATATATATATATATATATACACACACACACACACCTCTTAAACATGGGCGCTGACTTTTATGAAACAGTGGCCAAAAGCCATTATTCTACATATGTAGAAATTCATTTTTTATGGGGGAGCAATGCCTTTTTGTTCCTTCCTCAAACACAAAAATGTGATGCATCATATCTGGCACACACAAGTACATCTAGAAATTTGGTTCAGGTCCAGGAACAGAGATAAACCACACTGGTGATAATATCCAAAGTATTTAATTAACATTAAATACTTTGGATATTATCTCCGGTGTGGTTTATCTCTGTTCCTGGACCTGAACCCTGTTTGTGTGGAATATTTGTGTTTGGCATTTCCTTTAGTGTGGTTCTACATCCAGATATTTGTGGTGCAAAGACAACTGCTAGTGACAAACAGACAACCTAATTTGTCATGATTCCTTACTCTAACAGAATGCAGATAAGTAATACTAGGGCCATTAACCTTTGCAGTATCTTGAAGACCTCAGTTACCTGAGCCACTAATTAAACAAAGTGCTCTAACACAGACATGATTGGGCAATAAAAGTTCAATAGTTTATAAAGTGTAGTCCAAAAGATGCCATACTAAGAATTTTGGACAAAAGGTTAAAAACTACTTATTTAAATGCACAAAGAAATGCATTAAGCAACAAATCCATAAAATGCATTGTTGGCAATTAACGGGTTCTTTTTTAGCTGTCAAGCAGTCTGAAAAAGACACTGGTTCTGTGATGATGCTTAGCTTTTGTTGACAATTCTACAATGGTATGGGGTTGTCTAAGATTTAAAAGAAATGAAAAGACTGTTTTGCAAATACATTACTAACTGTTCATGTGACAAAAGGAGGTACTGCCAGCACAGCTAGCTGGAATTTTCTAAATAATTATGTCATTTGCGAATATCAAACTAACTTATACTGGATGCTTGTGATACAAATGTATTAAAACTCTACGTCATGCATATGTCAAACTGCTTTGTACAGACATTTATGATGAAAAGGTATTTGTAAAGTGCTTGTGCTTAAAATGTATCCACAGTGTGTCCAAATGTAAGAGAGCAGAAATGTACATGCTCTATTGTAACTGTTTAAATGTATCTGTTTTAACAGAGGAAACTGGAGGGTTAACCTCAGTCCGGCAAACTTTAGAAAAATATCTGAAATTAAATCACTTTATAGGCTTGGCCATAAAGATGATATCTCATTTTCAATGCAGCTAGAGACACAAAGTCTGTACTAGGAAGCTTTATGTATTGTCTTTGGGGTGAACTAATTGTTACGCTGAAAGCATGATGGAATGCAATTGTTTTATGCCTTCCAGCATCTGCTCTTGTTTATGTATTTTTACAGGTAGATGCTAAATGCTACCAACTGCCAGCAAAGGGGGTGTTGCCTGGGATCTAGAAGTCAGAAGACCAGAAATTATGTCATTCTGCAAGCTATCCTGGCAGTAATATTTTAGATATTATTTTGAGAAGTCTCTGAGTGAGAGAGAGCATTCTGCATTCTGGCTTGGACCTGACAACAAAAATAAGAACCATTCACCACATCTGCCTTTCTCTAAGTAAATTTTTATGGTATAGTAATTATCTTAGATACAGTCAGGAATATAGTGAAGCTTAGTTTAGATTCTGTTTTTCTTTATTTGTGTGGGCCTGTACTGCAATGTTATTTTAAATATTTCCTGGGGTTTTGAACTCTGATGTCACTGTGAATACATATTTAGTATTGTCTTGTTCTTTTATTATTTATTATTAAATATATTTAAATTTATTAATAAATATATTTATATTTGACAACAGTACAGAAATACATACCGGATCAGTCGAGGCCCGGGTTAACAACGACCGCCACCAGTACTGTTAGCCAACAGGGTGCTGGCGGAAATTGGGCTACTGTTGGCCGAAGGAGGAGAAGAGGGGGAAGGCATGCCTGAAGGCAGGTAAAGGCTAGGACTGTGATAGCAAGGGTCAGAACTTTGAATGTTGGTAGTATGACTGGTATAGGGAGAGAGCTAGCTGATATGATGGACCAAAGGAAGACTGGTATATTGTGTGTGCAAGAGACCAGATGAAAGGGGAGCAAGGCAAGGTGTATCAGAGGCGGTTTAAAATTGTTTTATCATGGTGTGCATGGTAGGAGAAATGGCGTAGGCATTATCCTGAAGGAACAGTATGCTAAGAGTGGTTTGGAGGTTAAAACAGTGTCGGATAGAGTGATGTTTATGAAGTTGGAATTTGATGGTGTAATGATGAATGTTGTTAGTGCATATGCTCCAGACGTTGGGTGTGTGATGGATGAGAAAGAAAAATTCTGGAGTGAGTTGGATGAAGTAATGATGATTATACCCAAGGGTGAGAGACTGGTGATTGGAGCAGATTTCAATGGGCATGTTGGTGAAGGGAACAGAGGGGATGAGGAAGTGATGGGTAGGTATGGTGTTAAGCAAAGGAATGCAGAAGGTCAGATGGTAGTGGATTTTGCGAAAAGGATGGACATGGCTGTGATGAATATGTATTTTAACAAGAGGGAGGAACATAGGGTGACATACAAGAGTGGAGGAAGATGCACACAGGTGGATTATATCTTATGTAGAAGGGCTAGTCTGAAGGAGATTGGAGACTGTAAAGTGGTGGCAGGGGAAAGTGTAGTTAGGCAGCATAGGATGGTGGTTTGTAAGATGACATTGATGATCAAGAACAGGAGGATGAGTGTGAGGGCAGCACCAAGGATCAAATGATGGAAATTAAAAAAGGGTAATTGTGAGGTGATGTTCAGGGAAAATTTAAGACAGGCACTGGGTGGCAGTGAAGAGTTACCGAATAGCTGGGTAACTACAGCAGAGCTATTAAGAGAGATGGCTAGAAAGATGCTTGGTGTGACATCTGGAAAGAGGAAGGAGGACAAGGAGACCTGGTGGTGGAATGAAGAAGTACAGGAGAGTATACAGAGAAAGAGGTTGGCGAAGATGAAGTGGGATTGTCAAAGAGATGAAGAAAGTAGACAAGAGTATAAGGAGATGAGTGAATGGCAAAGAGAGAGGTGGCAAAGGCTAAGGATAAGGCGTATGAAGAGTTGTATAAAAGGTTGGACACTAAGGAGGGAGAAAAGGACCTGTACCGATTGGCTAGACAGAGGGACCGAGCTAGTAAAGATGTGCAGCAGGTATGGGTGATAAAGGATAATGAGGGAAATGTACTCACAAGCGAGGAGAGTGTGTTGAGCAGATGGAAAGAGTACTTTGAGAGGCTGATGAATGAAGAGAATGAGAGGGAGAGAAGGTTGGATGATGTGCGGATAGTGAATCATGAAGTGCAGTGGATTAGCAAGGAGGAAGTAAGGATAGCTATGAAGAGGATGAAGAATGGAAAGGCTGCTGGTCCAGATGACATACCTGTGGAAGCATGGAGGTGTTTAGGTGAAATAGCAGTGGATTTTTTAACTAGATTGTTTAATGAAATCTTGGAAAGTGAGAGGATGCCTGAGGAATGGAGTAAAAGTGTTTTGGTACCGATTTTTAAGAATAACGGTGATGGGCAGACTTGTAGTAACTACAGAGGGATTAAACTGATCAGTCACAGCATGAAGTTATGGGAAGGAGTAGTGGAAGCTAAATTAAGAAGGGAGGTGATGATTGTGATCAACAGTATGGTTTCATGCCAGGAAAGAGCACTTCAGATACGATGTTTGCTCTGAGAGTGTTGATGGAGAAGTGCAGAGAAGGTCAGAAGGAGTTGCATTGTGTCTTTGTGGATTTAGAGAAAGTATATGACAGGGTGCCTAGAGAGGAGTTGTGGTATTGTATGAGGAAGTCGGGAGTGTCAGAGAAGTATGCAAGAGTTGTACAGGATATGTACGAGGGTAGTGCAACAGCGGTGAGGTCTGTGTTGGGAGTGACAGATGCGTTTAAGGTGGAGGTGGGATTACATCAAGGATCAGCTCTGGGCCCTTTCTTATTTGCAATGGTGATGGACAGGTTGACAGACGAGATCAGACAGGAGTCCCTGTGGACTATGATGTTTGCAGATGACATTGTGATATGTAGTGAGAGTAGGGAACAGGTGGAGGAGACCCTGGAGATGTGGAGATATGCTCTAGAGAGAAGAGGAGTGAAAGTCAACAGGGCTAGGACAGAATATATGTGTGTGAATGAGAGGGAGGATAGAGGAATGGTGAGGATGCAGGGAGTAGAGGTGGTGAAGGTGGATGAATTTAAGTACTTGGGATCAACAGTACAGAGTAATGGTGAGTGTGGATGAGAGGTGAAGAAGAGAGTACAGGCAGGATGGAGTCGGTGGAGAAGAGTGTCAGGAGTGATTTGTGACTGACGAGTACCAGTAAGAGTGAAAGGGAAGGTCTACAAGAGGGTAGTGAGACCAGCTATGTTATATGGGTTGGAGACAGTGGCATTGACAAAAAGGCAGGAGTCAGAGCTTGACGTGGCAGAGTTGAAGATGTTAAGATTTACACTGGGTGTGATGAGGATGGACAGGATTAGGAATAAGTATATTAGAGGGTCAGCCCAGGTTGGAAGGTTTGGAGACAAAGCCAGAGAGGCAAGACTACGTTGGTTTGGACATGTGCTGAGGAGGGATGCAGAGTATATTGGGAAAAAGATGCTAAGGATGAAGCTGCCAGGTAACAGGAAAAGAGGGAGGCCTAAGATAAGGTTTATGGATGTGGTGAGAGAGGACATGCAGGTGGTTGGTGTGACAGAGCAACATGCAGAGGACAGGAAGAAATGGAAACAGTTGATCTGCTGTGGCGACTCCCAATGGGAGCAGCCAAAAGAAGAAGAAGAAGAAGAAGAAGGTTAAATATATTTGAACCTTTCACTGTGGCTGATCTGTGTAGAGATATTTAAGTTTTGAGAGTACCTGCATATTTATTTGGTGACACTGTGTGGGCCACTTGTAATAGCCTTGCTCGTGGTTAAGCTACCATTTGTATTAGTATAACACAGTAAGATTGGACACACTTTGCTAAGGGCCCTAAAGTAGCTGATAAGACATGACTGGTGGCAGTGTTAATTACCTTACAGTCTGGGCAGAAGGAGACATAGATAGTAAACCTGTGCCAGCCTTTCACAGGTGTGTGTGTGTGTGTGTGTGTGTGTGTGTGTGTGTGTGTGTGTGTGTGTGTGTGTGTGTCTGTGTGTGTGTGTGTGTAAGTGTGTGTGTATACATGTGTAAATCAAATCTCAAAGAGTGTGTGTGTGTCAGCTACTTGGGCAGGGACACGAAGCACTGATTGGACTGAGAGGCTGCTGGGCCTTGGCTTGGTCACTCAGCTGAGATCTCCACCCTATATCTGTACCAGTGGGTAGTGTTATTGGGATCTGTAGGAAGACGGAGAAACCAGCTCCAGACTGGCTGTGGTCTCTGTGTACTCTTAAGGGAAATTGCACTTGATGCAGAGAGCTAGATCTCGAAATACTGGGTGTGTACCTGTTACCCTCCCAGTGAACTTCTCCCCACAGGTGCCAGTGATGAGGATAGAGGTTTCTTGATTATTGGTCCTATGGTGGGTTGTCACAGTTCATTTTACAGAATTAAAAGTATAGACAAACGTCTGTATTATAACTTTAACTCCACACTCTTTCCATCTGTACTGACAATTAGCCTCACATGTAAAATACAGCTCCAGAGCCAAGATGCTGCAGTACATTTCCCACGTCTGCTTGTATTCTAAAGGCTCAAAGGCAGAAAAAGCAAATTCACTGCAGGTAACAGGGAAACTACCATTTTGTTAGCACTGGTGAGGATGTGTACCTTGCCAAGTACATGGACATCATGGGCTGAGGGTGTGAGAAATGTGGATTAAGGAGAAACCCAAAGGAAGTTTATTTCCATCTGAAGCTGTAAAGTGAACACTTAACTTTCATTCATTATCATCACTGTTAGTTTTACTGGAAAAAGGGAGACATTCCTTTCTAGGACCCTTCTTTTAGGGTGAGTTGACTGAACATAGATAAACCAAGAGAGACATGTCACATGCTCCAAAGGAAGGCTGTCTTTAGCAGTGGAAGTTAATAAGACAACATCACAAACCAATGACCAAAGCTGATTCTTCGTGGCACTTTACATACATTGCATGGTGCCTGGAAAATGACTGTTTGTAAAGAGTTTTACACAGACGTTTCTCCTTTCTGCCAGGATCACTCTGGCCCGATTTGCTACGTGCATCTGTAGGACTTTCTTTCTTTTCTTTTTTCTTTTCAAAACAGCACAGAAAGAAATTGTATTTTATGTAGATGCAATAAAGCTTCTGTTGCAGTAAAACCATACTGTCATTCTGGCTTATACCACAGTGTGACAGCTGTCAGCTCATCTAGACCTGGTGACCTTCATTTTCTTAAACCTTCTTGCTTAAGCCATTAGAAAGCATGTTCTGGAGATGAGGAACATACTAGATTATGCAGAAAGCTTGCTCTCATATTCCCACAAAACAAGAGTACCACAGTTTGTCAAGTCCTGTTTTTGCTGATTAAATTTCATGTATGCTTAAGCAAGAAGTTTTAGTGTCAACGCTGCTTTTATTCAGATGTGTTAATTTTGAGAATTAGTTTGAATGGTATCTCTGAGATCATAAAACTCAGAAGAAATGGAGAAGTTGGGTCATTTTCTTGTAATACTTTCCCATTTCTCCAGATTTAAGTGACCTTGCAGTGTACTTTCATTGGGGGTTGGGGGCAAAGGCCCTCCCAGCAACAGCAATGTGCTTTAATGTTTGCATACATAACTTACTGCTTTTGCAATATTCCAAGATTTAGGTACTTACTGAATAATGCTTTAAGTCCTGAAAGGGGCAGGTTTTGATATTCTGTGATGAAACCCTGATACCAGCAATTAAGAATGTACCTGTCTACATTTACTGTGGTTGAATATGACTACCATGTATTCATTTATATTTTTATTTACCTGTAAACCAGGTAAACCCAGTAGGCACAAGCACCTCTTTTCAGGTGTGTGGACAAAACGCTGCTATTTGGTTAAATGACTTGCTCAAAACTCACACAGTAGGAAAAGGAGACTGGGAATCAAACTCAGGACTGTAGGATTATGCTTGTTAGTGCAATCTACTAAGATTACTACTGTCTCAGGGACTAACTAAGACAGAAATGACTGCAAAAGCTGCAGCACTGCTCAACCATCTGGCAAGCTGATTCAGACATGAAGATGATCAGCACAGTATTAGTCCTTAATCTAAAATGAATCAACTGCACATGGAAGACAGGCACAGAAAATATGAAGTGATCCATTACTAACAGAAGTTCACCTGAACAATCAGCATATGCTGCAGTTATGACAAGGGAGTTAGCTGAGTGACAGTGACCTTAATCAGGTGAGGGAAAACTATCAGAATAGCCACACCCATCATTTCTGGTGCTTCAGAAAGTACTTCCCTGAAGTTACAATAAAATGCATCATCATCTGAATATTAAATGGTGCCTCGGAGATAGTGTTCAAACACAGAAAGGGTCTAGCATCGAAGAAAAACTAATAATGAGCTTACAAGCTTCAGAAATTTGCAGTTCTGTAATCGGAAAAAAGACCTGGTGTTTGTTTAAGACTTGCTAGGAACTCCTGTGTGGACCAGTCAAAGATCAGCCAACAACCAAGTAGCAGCACGTGTACAGAGATATATATATATATATATATATATACATATATATATATATATATATATATGCATACATATATATATATATATATATATATATATATAAAACTCTCTTCAATGAAGCACAGCTGCCATAATATTTACAACTCATTTTCCAAGTAGAAAAGTACATATACTATCCTTCAGTGGAAAAAAGCTGCCAATACATCTTTTTTGAGTGTTGTGAGGTATATAAAATAAGCCAAAGGATAAGATCAAAAGATAAAATTCTCCATGAATCTGAAAACTCTGAATTTACTTTAACTTTGTCACTGTTCATGTTTGGAGCTTTTCTCCCCGGGCCTCTACTGAAAATGGACATATATCCAGCTAGACTAGCCCGGTTAACAACTGTAAAATAAAATAATAAATAATAATAATAAATAAAATAAATACTTCCATGCCAGCTGCAACAGAATGTGCAGCAGGTAGTTTCCCTGCACACTAAGGAAACACATTTAATTTCTTCACACACTCCCAACACCACCAAAAACAGGACAGTGGCTGATGTCTCTGTCACCAACATCCAGAACATCAAAAACTGTAAAATGGTTTAAATTTGAAACATACCACCATATATGCCACTGTTTTAACAGGAAAAAAAGAACAGCCTAGTATGAACATGGCTATTTCAATCGTGGTTCCCTTTGAATCTATGATTTGACCTCACTCCATTTGCCTACTGTGTTGTAACTTAACCAGACAGTGATCTGCAATCGCAGATGAAAAGCAACACTTGAACTTAGTGAGGTCAATTTATTAGAGATAAAATAAATTACAAAAATGAACATTTTAAATAGCAGTCAGCAGAGACCCAAACAACAAACTTTTAGGGGTATTTAGGCTTTTTGATGAGCATATTATGGAGAAGGCAAGTCTAGGTATTGGATGTTCACCTGTTGAAAAAGCTGAAATGGTTCTGAAAGGCTTGCTTTTCCATTCCATTAATGGAAGCAGAAAGACTAGGCTCCTCTGGAGGAGTTAGAACTTGGAAACTTTCTGATCCCCAAGCATGCTGCTGGAAGGTTCTAGTAAAGCTGTGCAAGCTTTGAGGTGGAGATCCTGCTTCATCTACTGTTGATATGCACTGTGTACTAGTATCATGCCTCTGGTTATGGGTAATTAGGAAAGCACTGGCTATATTAAACACCCTGCTCATCTTCCTTAAGGACTGTAGTTAGGGTCAGAAAAGGATTAACTCTGGCCTAAACAGTGAATATCATGAAAAGCTTTATGCATGTGTAACAAAAGTTTAAACTATCAAAAAGAATTGTGCATATGGATAAATAAACAGCCACATATTTGTAGAATACTGTGCTCAAAAGAAAGAAGACATCTTTAGATCTGGTACTTGAAAACTGGCTAACATGTAAACAGATAGTCTATGAAAATTAGTAAAATCGTATGTCATAGTCACCAAGTATATACATTCAAACATTTATGTCATTTGTTTGCTAACTGTGATTAAAGAAGCATTGTGTCCCACTGAAGATAACCTAATCTTAATTTTGCTTTAGAGGAAATATGTACATGAAAGTGCATCCTCATACCTCTATACTACTGTATGGCAACTCTTTGACCATACCCACAATGCAATGTGTAAGGAAAGCAAACAGTCTTAATTATATATCTGTTCTGTTAAATTTACTTGGCTGACACTCTGGAATTATTAATGAGATAATAAAAAAAGGAAAAAATGACTTGTGGGGTCAACAAGAAACAACATCAGATCAGCAAGTGCCACATACACCTGCCCATGTTGCTGGAATGGTGGGCATGCACTACAGAAGCTATGCCATTCCAATGACAATAATTTGATATTTTTAGAAGAACTGCATGACAGGGAACATGAAGGAAGTTTTCAAGTGTTGTAGACACTGCAGACAACCTCCTCCTTGAAGTCTTGGTTATTCGCAGGACACCTAACTTTATTGGCTATGTATAAAATGAAACCCAAAAGACTTTTTGTCATTATCCACTACATTTTCTTCTCAGGTGCGTCTCCTCAACCCAGTGATTGTCATGCTTCCATAGGCAAAGACCCCTGCACTATCAAAGATATCATATCACAGCAGCTCAGACTCCCACACTTACATTCCACAATCCAAAACACATCTGGACTTCCCGCATGAGTGAATTGTGTCTGTCTGACCCAAAATTTATACATCCCCCTTCTTGTGTGTGTTTAGTAATGACGCATGGTGAAGCTTGATGAAGGTAGGAATCATCACACCTATTACAGAAACAAATAAGCAAGCCTTTGCTTCTGAAAACTTCTGTACCTTAAATGATGGGATGATGCAAAAGAGCTAAGGGTCATCTCCTTCTCATCATGTGCCTGTATCAGTGTTAAGTGCTATTAACTGACCACAAAACACATTCCACCCCATAAGTAGCAAACAGGTACAGAAACATCTCCCCACCTTGCACTTGTATGACTTACAGACACATCTCCCCACCTAGCTCTTGTATGACTCTTGTACAGACACATCTCCATAACTAGCTCTTGTATGACACAGGTACAGACAAATCTCCCCAACTAGCTCTTGTATGACTCTGGTACAGACACATCTCCCCACCTAGCTCTTGTATGACTTACATACACATCTCCCCACCTAGCTCATGTATGACTCTGGTACAGACACATCTCCCCAACTAGCTCTTGTATGACTGGTACAGACACATTTCCCCACCTAGCTCTTGTATGACTCTGGGACAGACACATCTCCCCACCTAGCTCTTGTATGACTCTGGTACAGACACATCTCCCCACCTAGCTCTTGTATGACTCTGGTACAGACACATCTCCCCACCTAGCTCTTGCATGACTCTGGTACGGACACATCTCCCCACCTAGCTCTTGTATGACTCTGGTACAGACACATCTCCCCACCTAGCTCTTGCATGACTCTGATACACAACATCTCCCCACCTAGCTCTTGTATAACTCTGGTACAGACACATCTCCCCACCTAGCTCTTGTATGACTCTGGTACACAACATCTCCCCACCTAGCTCTTGTATGAGTTACAGACACATATCCCCACCTAGCTCTTGTATGACTCTGGTACAGACACATCTCCCCACCTAGCTCTTGTATGACTCCGGTACAGACACATCTCCCCACCTAGCTCTTGTATGACTCTGGTATACAACATCTCCCCACCTAGCTCTAGTATGACTCTGGTATACAACATCTCCCCACCTAGCTCTTGTATGACTCTGGTACACAACATATCCCCACCTTGCTCTTGTATGAGTTACAGACACATCTCCCCACCTAGCTCTTGTATGACTCTGGTACAGACACATCTCCCCACCTAGCTCTTGTATGACTCTGGTACAGACACATCTCCCCACCTAGCTCTAGTATGACTCTGGTACAGACACATCTCCCCACCTAGCTCTTGTATGACTCTGGTACACAACATCTCCCCACCTAGCTCTTGTATGAGTTACAGACACATCTCCCCACCTAGCTCTTGTATGACTCTGGTACAGACACATCTCCCCACCTAGCTCTTATATGACTCTGGTACAGACACATCTCCCCACCTAGCTCTAGTATGACTCTGGTACAGACACATCTCCCCACCTAGCTCTTGTATGACTCTGGTACACAACATCTCCCCACCTAGCTCTTGTATGAGTTACAGACACATCTCCCCACCTAGCTCTTGTATGACTCTGGTACAGACACATCTCCCCATCTAGTTCTTGTATTACTCTGGTACACGACATCTCCCCATCTAGCTCTTGTATGACTCTGGTACAGACACGTCTCCCCACCAAGCTCTTGTATATGACTCTGGTACAGACACATCTCCCCACCTAGCTCTTGTATGACTCTGGTACAGACACATCTCCCCACCTAGCTCTTGCATGACTCTGGTACACAACATCTCCCCACCTAGCTCTTGTATGACTCTGGTACAGACACATCTCCCCACCTAGCTCTTGTATGACTCTGGTGCACAACATCTCCCCACCTAGCTCTTGTATGAGTTACAGACACATCTCCCCACCTAGCTCTTGTATGACTCTGGTACAGACACATCTCCCCACCTAGCTCTTGTATGACTCTGGTACAGACACATCTCCCCACCTAGCTCTTGTATGACTCTGGTATACAAAATCTCCCCACCTAGCTCTAGTATGACTCTGGTACACAACATCTCCCCACCTAGCTCTTGTATGACTCTGGTACACAACATATCCCGACCTTGCTCTTGTATGAGTTACAGACACATCTCCCCACCTAGCTCTTGTCTGACTCTGGTACAGACACATCTCCCCACCTAGCTCTTGTATGACTCTGGTACAGACACATCTCCCCACCTAGCTCTATTATGACTCTGGTACAGACACATCTCCCCACCTAGCTCTTGTATGACTCTGGTACACAACATCTCCCCACCTAGCTCTTGTATGAGTTACAGACACATCTCCTAGCTCTTGTATGACTCTGGTACAGACACATCTCCCCACCTAGCTCTTGTATGACTCTGGTACAGACACATCTCCCCACCTAGCTCTTGTATGACTCTGGTATACAACATCTCCCCAGCTAGCTCTAGTATGACTCTGGTACACAACATCTCCCCACCTAGCTCTTGTATGACTCTGGTACACAACATATCCCCACCTTGCTCTTGTATGAGTTACAGACACATCTCCCCACCTAGCTCTTGTATGACTCTGGTACAGACACATCTCCCCACCTAGCTCTTGTATGACTCTGGTACAGACACATCTCCCCACCTAGCTCTAGTATGACTCTGGTACAGACATGTCTCCCCACCTAGCTCTTGTATATGACTCTGGTACAGACACATCTCCCCACCTAGCTCTTATACGACTCTGGTACAGACACATCTCCCCACCTAGCTCTTGTATGACTCTGGTACAGACATGTCTCCCCACCTAGCTCTTGTATATGACTCTGGTACAGACACATCTCCCCACCTAGCTCTTATATGACTCTGGTACAGACACATCTCCCCACCTAGCTCTTGTATGACTCTGGTACAGACACGTCTCCCCACCTAGCTCTTGTATGACTCTGGTACAGACACATCTCCCCACCTAGCTCTTGTATGACTCTGGTACAGACACATCTCCCCACCTAGCTCTTATATGACTCTGGTACAGACACATCTCCCCACCTAGCTCTTGCATGACTCTGGTACAGACACATCTCCCCACCTAGCTCTTGTATGACTCTGGTACAGACACATCTCCCCACCTAGCTCTTGTATGACTCTGGTACACAACATCTCCCCACCTAGCTCTTGTATGAGTTACAGACACATCTCCCCACCTAGCTCTTGTATGACTCTGGTACAGACACATCTCCCCATCTAGTTCTTGTATTACTCTGGTACACGACATCTACCCATCTAGCTCTTGTATGACTCTGGTACAGACACGTCTCCCCACCTAGCTCTTGTATATGACTCTGGTACAGACACATCTCCCCACCTAGCTCTTGTATGACTCTGGTACAGACACATCTCCCCACCTAGCTCTTGCATGACTCTGGTACACAACATCTCCCCACCTAGCTCTTGTATGACTCTGGTACAGACACATCTCCCCACCTAGCTCTTGTATGACTCTGGTGTACAACATCTCCCCACCTAGCTCTTGTATGAGTTACAGACACATCTCCCCACCTAGCTCTTGTATGACTCTGGTACAGACACATCTCCCCACCTAGCTCTTGTATGACTCTGGTACAGACACATCTCCCCACCTAGCTCTTGTATGACTCTGGTATACAAAATCTCCCCACCTAGCTCTAGTATGACTCTGGTACACAACATCTCCCCACCTAGCTCTTGTATGACTCTGGTACACAACATATCCCCACCTTGCTCTTGTATGAGTTACAGACACATCTCCCCACCTAGCTCTTGTCTGACTCTGGTACAGACACATCTCCCCACCTAGCTCTTGTATGACTCTGGTACAGACACATCTCCCCACCTAGCTCTTGTATGACTCTGGTGCACAACATCTCCCCACCTAGCTCTTGTATGAGTTACAGACACATCTCCCCACCTAGCTCTTGTATGACTCTGGTACAGACACATCTCCCCACCTAGCTCTTGTATGACTCTGGTATACAAAATCTCCCCACCTAGCTCTAGTATGACTCTGGTACACAACATCTCCCCACCTAGCTCTTGTATGACTCTGGTACACAACATATCCCCACCTTGCTCTTGTATGAGTTACAGACACATCTCCCCACCTAGCTCTTGTCTGACTCTGGTACAGACACATCTCCCCACCTAGCTCTTGTATGACTCTGGTACAGACACATCTCCCCACCTAGCTCTATTATGACTCTGGTACAGACACATCTCCCCACCTAGCTCTTGTATGACTCTGGTACACAACATCTCCCCACCTAGCTCTTGTATGAGTTACAGACACATCTCCCCACGTAGCTCTTGTATGACTCTGGTACAGACACATCTCCCCACCTAGCTCTTGTATGACTCTGGTACAGACACATCTCCCCACCTAGCTCTTGTATGACTCTGGTATACAACATCTCCCCAGCTAGCTCTAGTATGACTCTGGTACACAACATCTCCCCACCTAGCTCTTGTATGACTCTGGTACACAACATATCCCCACCTTGCTCTTGTATGAGTTACAGACACATCTCCCCACCTAGCTCTTGTATGACTCTGGTACAGACACATCTCCCCTCCTAGCTCTTGTATGACTCTGGTACAGACACATCTCCCCACCTAGCTCTAGTATGACTCTGGTACAGACATGTCTCCCCATCTAGCTCTTGTATATGACTCTGGTACAGACACATCTCCCCACCTGGCTCTTATATGACTCTGGTACAGACACATCTCCCCACCTAGCTCTTGTATGACTCTGGTACAGACACGTCTCCCCACCTAGCTCTTGTATGACTCTGGTACAGACACATCTCCCCACCTAGCTCTTGTATGACTCTGGTACAGACACATCTCCCCACCTAGCTCTTATATGACTCTGGTACAGACACATCTCCCCACCTAGCTCTTGCATGACTCTGGTACAGACACATCTCCCCACCTAGCTCTTGTATGACTCTGGTACAGACACATCTCCCCACCTAGCTCTTGTATGACTCTGGTACAGACACATCTCCCCACCTAGCTCTTGTATGACTCTGGTACAGACACATCTCCCCACCTAGCTCTAGTATGACTCTGGTACACAACATCTCCCCACCTAGCTCTTGTATGACTCTGGTACACAACATCTCCTCACCTAGCTCTTGTATGACTCTGGGACAGACACATCTCCCCACCTAGCTCTTGTATGACTCTGGCACAGACACATCTCCCCACCTAGCTCTTGTATGATTCTGGTACAGACACATCTCCCCACCCAGCTCTTGTATGACTCTGGTACAGACACATCTCCCCACCTAGCTCTTGTATGAGTTACAGACACATCTCCCCACCTAGCTCTTGTATGACTCTGGTACAGACGCATCTCCCCACCTAGCTCTTGTATGACTCTAGTACAGACACATCTCCCCACCTAGCTCTTGTATGACTCTGGTTCTTACTGCTGATCAGGTGCAGCTTCAAACTGTGTCAGTCATTACAGCTGGATGGTGACTCTAGATGTTATCAAAATGCCCACAGAGTTCTGAGGATCTTTGGAGCACCAGCAAAGAAAGAGAGAAGAAAGCAGTGGAGGGGGCAGGAACCACAGAGCAGTCTAAGGTAATGTGTAGAAAATGTTACAGTGAAAATCAGCAGGATCGGTGGCATTGTTTCACAAGGAAGAGGACTGCAAAAAGATTTAAAACACAAAAAAAGGCAACTTGTCCATCAGATGAAATAATGGGCAGTCATCTCCAGGGATACCACTCACAAAGAATATAACAAGATATAACAGAATGTCCATCATGCTGCACTTTCTCTACATACTTTCAGCCAGCTACAGACTGTAATGTCCACACTGACAGCTCTTACCCCGTACTAAGGAAACATACTAATGCAAACTACTGGAAGAAACTAGAAGTTTAAGTTCCACCAAAACAGACACAAAAAGGAACATATTATATTAAAACCACAGCAGGCCTTTAGAAACATAAAAGAAATGTGCAAGCCTGGTGGGAGGTAAATATTCTCAACAGTCATATACATTTACATGTGAGGAGGAAAAGCAAAAGACAGTGGTCACATGCCTCTCTCAGTGTTTGTAACGCAAAGGACTAGTGATTACTAATGAACCTTTGTTTGTTGCTTCCCTCTTCATTTACTGGAAACCATCATCTGTGAGTCATGAGGTGACTCCCCCTGGGCAAAGGCAATCCATCTAGAATTGTTTAATGGTACAAACAGATACCAAACGAATCCGCAGATAAACAAATGGATCAGTGTGAGGGACGGAGGTCTAGTCATAGACTAAAGCCTAGGACTCACTAAAGCTTAAATTTAAAAGAATAAATAAATTAATTAATTAATTAATTAATTAATTAATTAATTAATATCTGATGCCTTTCCTCCAACCCTGACATCACAGTTAAGCTCTGCAGTTACCTTTCTTAAATACCCTTTAAGTGTTTCATTATATGTTTGTGTATGTACAGTTTCAAATTTTAAACATAAAAGGAAGGAAAAGTGTACTAGTCTGAGTGGGCTAGATATCTGGACCATAGATCCCGTGGCACTTACTGAAAAGAGTAGAGAATTTTTTCAGGTGTTCTGGCCAAATTTCCCTAGTCCGTATGAATATCACCTCTAAGACTCCCCTGAAAAGAAGCTACTGGCCTGGTGGGACTAATCTGGTGAACAAAGGATACATAAACAAATAAAACACTCACCATGTGGTTCTGTGATATGTACTGCTAATTTCTTTATTCTTTAAAAAATGTTTCCTCCTACAGAGCTGGCCTTAGGTAAACTGACACCTTAGGTAAAAAGGCTCCATGGTGCCCCCCCGCCCCTTCTAAACCTGGCCTACTCACACTACCCAGATTACTTTTTTCTATTTTTCTTCCTTTCTTCTGACAGTTTGTCTCACTCTTCAGTTTTTTTTTCCTGCAAGTTACTCAATCAATTATTTAGTGTGTTCTTTCAAAGCAAGACTGCACTCTGACAATTGTGGAGGAAACAGATACATTATGCTGGGGATTCGCAGGCAACAAGGGTTCTAAAAGCCATGAGGATTCTAGATGCTCTGAAGTGAATCTTTAAAGCTTTTTAGACAACTTTATTGTCCAATGATTGCCTGAACAAAAACCATGATCACTGAAAGAAATTCAGTCTTACTCTTCAACTTTGTCTCTGCATCCTTTCAACACTGTAACTTATCCAAACTACCCTGTAAAAACTAAATTAAGATGGGGGCCTAGAGGCTGCTAGGCATCAGACACCAGGGGGTTATAGATGATCTGAGTTTCAATAAGAGCTTATTTCCAACCTTTTAATTAAATAATGGCCTCAACAAAAATTATGCATATGGAAAAGAACTTAAGTCTTACTTTTTTTATTTCAAGGATGAAACAAGTTGTATCCAAGTATTAATGCTCAAAGCTGACCAAGTAACAGTTCACAATAAGTACCTTCCCCCTACTCCCACCTCAAAATAGGTATCCACTTTCTATGCATCCCCCCTCTGGTATTATATTCGGATTAAAATTAAGACATAAATGCCTATAGTCATATTTCAAGCTGCTGCTGTCATATTTATATACAGTATGCCTCTTTAATTTTTAATCCCAAAAAGACAGCCACCTTCTGTGTACCCTTCTGATGTCAGACTGGGACAAAACTGAAAAAAAAAATAAAATTTAACCTATTTGCTGTCACACATATAGGAACAGTATGCCTATTTACTCTCGCAGAAGATGGTCACCTGTATATGCAACAGATGTTTGATTATGAGAAAAATAAAAAAAAATGATTACAATAATTCTAGGGAAAGTACAGTGTTCTTATATGAACTATAGTGACCCTCTGTGAACCCCTCTAAAGGTTGTAAGGAATAATGCCCACATTGTCCCAAGAAAAACATGAGATATCGGGACCTCTGAGGTTGGGGAGAAATGTTAAAGAAATAATGACAACTTTACCAGTCCCCTACACAAATATAGCAACCTTCTGCGTACACCCATGAGCAGTGCTGGTTTTAGACTAGGTAGGGTTCATGGCAGAACTGATTACTAAACCCATGTCAAAATCCACTGATACAACCTTGGTGCATGGGAGTCACCAGACCCCAGAATTTCTGAAGGTCTGGGTACTCAGTAATGCATTTATCCCTTATTTTTGAGAGATGACTGCCAAACTAGCAAATAACAATAGGCTCAGTTTCTTTCATCCTGACATAGTATCTAACCTCAGATTATTCAGCTGCATGTTCCGGAATATTCCAGGAAGATAAAGAAAACAGACAACACTACTACTGAGTAATGTGCTTCCTAATAAATAAGCAATATAATCACACAGGACTTCAAAGAACCTTCATTGTTTTCAGCAACTCTATCTTATTAAAGGACTGGTACAAACAAAGCCAGAGTAGTGCCAGAAAACATACAAACAACTTAATGTACAGTGCATATGTGCATTGTGAAATATCCCAGGCGTAAGTACACAGGCCATTTAAGACTGTTTCTACTTCCTGGGTTATTATGTCCTTTAACTTATAACCAGTCTCTCTACTACAGTTATGGGTTTTAATTTCGCACTCTCTCTGCTGCTCTTTCTGTCTGTCACCCTCTCTCAATTTTCATATAGTGTAGTTTGTATCAAACCATTTAATCACAATTTGCATTCCATAAACAAACAATGTATCAGTGATGCAGGGCAGTACAGTCTAGGCTAGTGCATTACTACAGAGGAATCCCCAAATAAAATATATTGCAGGTAGCTTAGCTGGATTTATCAATTTGTTTTTTTTTTTCCTGATGGGTAAATTAATTCACTGGATAGCAGCAAGCATGTCTGGGATTTAAATAAGCAGTCCAAACTGCATCAATTTATACTGCGTGCTTGACAAAGATTTGAGGGAGTTTATCTCTTCAAGCACATTGACAGCCAAAGGGGAAATTATTTTAGACAAAAATATATATCTGAATTCATCCAACTGAAGAAATAATGAAGGAAAGGGTCTTGGGATTATGGAGTTCGGAAACTACAGTGCCACATACAGTTTACAATTTTCAAGTGCATAAATAGCTTTGCTAGAAGGCACGCAAACAGCCAGTTGACACACTAAAAAATCTCTTCAGGCAACAGATCAGTCCTCACCACAGAAACAAATCTAGATGACATTGTAATAAATTTTGAAAATTATTTCTGAGTGTTTTATTTATTTAGATTTTTGAGGGGGTGGGGGTTGAAATGTAAACTAGATTTTTAAATGTTCACATCAAATGATAAAATGGTAACTGACCAAACCATTAACAGTTTTGACTCCTGATTCATTTGCTTGAATCCAGCCATAAATATTGGTACACAACTAACTGCTAGTTTCTCATATCTTTCAGCCTTTACAGGGAAAAATGTAAAATATCACAATTATCTCAGTTTTTACACAAAGATTTGAAAAAGCAAGCTGCAGTTAATACCAATCTTACATTCAGGATGAAAATATTCCATCTCTTGGCATTTAATGTAGCAATAAATAAATAAATACATAAATAAATAAAAGCATGACTATTTCATCATGTCAAATAAGGTTCCTAAGTAAAACTGAAGGTGTAATTCAAATCTCAAGAGCTTGAAGTGTGTGAATGGTTTTCACCAAGTTCTAACATCTATGCTCTGCCAAATTAAATGATATAAGAATGGGACCCCATAAATAATTAAGTAGGTGGTTATGCTTCTAAGGTCAAATCATTCCCCACCAACAAGAAATCCCAGTGATCTCAGGCTGGGAGTAGGGTCGTCAGAGTAGCTTGTTGCATGACTGTGTCTGCTTTCTAAAATAAAACAAAAACAAATTTGATTGGAAATTTAGTGTAGTGGCAAAAGGGAGCCATAGCAATGTGCTTTTCCTGTTTTTCTTGCAGTCTGTCCTCATTTTTGGTGACAGATTCATAAGATTAATTGTCAGCATAATGACCTACTGGTCTTCAACAAGCCTGATTGCTCATGTGGATATTTTCTGCTTCCATATATACATATCCAAGTGTTTCCTGAAGGAAGTTAATGACCGAACACACACTTTAAAAATGAGTTGAGTGCATTCATCTACAAATATGAAATACTTTATCAAAACAATTTTGATAAAGTCCTTTGTATTTGTGGATGAAAGCACTCCACTGGTTATTAATGTGTGTTTTCTGCATACAGACAAGTTTCAGTGGTTTTAGCATTGTTTTGATTTTAAGTTGTTTTAGATTTAGAATGTTTGGTTGTTTAAAAGTTAATGACCAACTTTTTTTGATTGTAAGAATAAACAAACACGTGCATGCGTGCGCGCGCACACACACACACACACACACACACACACACACACACACACACACACACACATATAAAACCTCCCCCTTCAGCACATTTTTAAAATTGAGATGGAATGTTATAACAACTGTAGCCACCTCTCTCAATTCAGTGCCACTCGTTTGAAATGATAGCCACCAGTCACATGTCTTTTTTCCTCCCCACAGTCTATCAACCTTTTGGTTCAATGGCCTTATCTCATCTTGCCTTTGTTCTGTCTCTCCTAAATCATCTTTAGTAAATCATGCTCTGCTTTTCTACATGTTATTAAACAACTGCAATCTGTTCTCTTTGATCTTTCTGTAACTGGGGCTACTTTGGCTTCAGCTCATGCCCTCATAGGTTGGTACTAGGCTATCGGCCCTAGGGCCTATACAAGCCTAGCCATAACAATTCCCTGGCTATTTCTTCCCACAATCTCTTCCTCTTTCCCACAGTGTACATTTTACCACCCATGTCAGGCACTTCATCTCTACCACCTCAAGCTTCATCAGTGGCTCTGCCTTCAGTGTCCTATTTTCTGTACCATACAGACGTACTGGGTCATACCACTGTTTTGCTCAACTTACTTTTCAGCTTCTTTATCATTATTCTGCCCTGCACTATCCCTGGATACATTGTGAAACTTGGCTGCAGAACTTCTGATTCCAGCATTGACCTTCTCATTCAGAATTCCCTTCTCCTCAATGACAGATCCCAGATAATTGAAACTCCTTCTAAAATAGCATTGTATAAAAAGCATGAAAATCTAAAAATAGAATCCATTATAACTAAAGAGGATTCAGAAAAAAAAAATTGAAGTTATAGACACGTTTTCCACATTGGAGATGAAAGTTAATACTCAGCTAGCAAATGTCTACCTGTGTTACAGTCACTAACAGCAAGCAAATAACTCATAAGCATTTGTCCTAACAAATACAACATTTGAAGCTTAGTGTGTAAAAGCATGGACATAGTTAACAAGTTACCTGATAAAATGATAGACATTAAACATTAGAAAACAAGGTAAATCTAAACTTTTATGCTTTCCAGGCAAGCCTAAACTTGAGAACATCTGGAATCCATGAAAAGAAAGTAATGCAAGTGGTCAACAAAATCACATCTGGAATCTCATCTTCGATATGCTGAAAGAAAATGAGGGGGAGCTGACATATACTGCTTTGAATATTTGGAGAAGTTTCAGACTGATCTATAATACTGAGTTTATAAGGCATTAGGTAGTAATGAACTGGCATCCCATCCAGGATCATGTCTCTGCCTTACACTCAGTGAATAATTTGTTTAGTCTCCAATGCAACAGCGTCTCTGTATAAAATGAAGTACCTTTCAGAGAATGAATGAATGAATGAATGAATGAATGAATGAATGAATGGGCGAATTAATGAATGACTGAATAAATGAAAGAATGAATGGATGGATGGATAGATGGATGGATGGATGGATGGATGGATGGATGAATGAATGAATGAATAAAGGCATTCTGAGTCTTCCTTCCATTACTATACTTCTCGAGACACTATCATATTTTGGAAACTCCACTTGCTGGTAATGCTTGGAGAAAGCATAGCTTTTGGCTGTTTCTGTGAACTGTAGGTGGCTGTTGTGACCAGAGCTCTGCAAACACTAGTCATTATCATGGCTCTGCAGGACATCTTCCACAACTTGTTTACTAGCTATCACAGTCAGCAGAAAGTACAGTTTTGTACCTACCATAAATGTAGATGTCCGAGAGGTATGCATCTGCAGTCCTAACAAATGGGTTGTCCTGGCCTCAGGCAGCCCTTATTCCAAAGTCTGGGTCTGGCCTCGGCTGATGTCGCACTTCACCCGACATCATAGCTGCAGTTCAGCGGGTATAAAAGCATCAGCCATTTTCCTCAGTGTTTCTTGCCCCAGATGCCAGGTGCCCTCTAGGAAGGCTAAATTTGGATAAATGCAAATGTTTCCAAACAATAGAGAGCAAATAGAAATAAACATGTATATACATATATACAAACAAATACACCATAATAGATTCCCCAGCTAGCTAGAAGATGGGCAAATACCCTAGAGTACCACAGAGGAAGGAGGGTGACTGCAGATGCATACCTCTCGGACATCTACATTTATGGTAGGTACAAAACTGTACTATGTCCTTCAAGGATGCATCTGCAGTCCTAACAAATGGGTAGAATACCATAGCCAAACTGGGGGAGGAGGCACTAAGGAGGCACTAAGAGTTTATGGTGTAGTTAAGATCCCTTGCAAAACAGCAGTGGCAAAACCTGCTCAGGATCTGGAGTATAAAGGTAGATTATAATGCTTGGCAAATGTATGCACGGAGCTCCAAGTAGCAGCCTCTAAAATGTCTTTGTAGCTACAGAAAGCTGTAGTAGTGGCTGTAGCCCTTGTGGAGTGAGGTCTGATGTTTTCTGGAGTTGCCTTTCCATGAAAAGAGTAACAAAATCTAATGCAATTTCCTATCCATTTTGAGATTGTTTGTTTTGAAATTGCTTTTCCTTCCATTCCTGTTGCATATGCTACCAGAAGCTGGTCAGTTTTTCTATTGTTCTTGGTTCTGTCCAGGTAGTAGCGCAATTGTCTGTGTACATCCAAGGTATGCAGTAATCTTTCCCCCCTGTTCTGCGGGTTGGGGAAGAATGTTGGTAGGTGTATTGCTTGGTTTAATGATACCCTGGAGACCACCTTTGGCATAAAGGTAGGATTAGTTCTCATGGACACTCTATCCTGATGGAAGATAAGGAAGGGCTGTACTGCCATTAATGCCTGTAATTCAGAAACCCTTCTAGCTGAAGTGATTGCAAGCAGGAATGTAGTTTTCCAAGATAAGTACTGTAATTCTGCTGTTGCTGCTAGTTCAAAAGGGGGGAATGTCAACTTTTCTAACACAAAGTTCAAGTCCCATGTAGGCAATGGTGGTTTCCTTGGTGGCTTTACATTTTTAATTCATCTGAGAAACTGCCTGAGTAGAGGTTGAGAAAAGACTGGAGGATCCATGTTGTATTCTGCTGAAATTGCTGATGCATGAATCTTAATGGAGGAGTAAGACAGACCATTGTGGAAAAGCTCTGCTAAGTATTCCAGGATGTTAGCTATGTTTGCCAATGATGCATCTACTCCTTTTGTTGCACTCCAAATGAGATATCTTTTCCATTTTGCTGAGTAAGTTTTTCTTGTTGAGGGTCTGCGAGCCTCCAAGATAATGTCTTTAACCCTTTGAGATAAATCTGGGTTATGTTGCCTTATGTAATGTTCCAAGCAGCTAGCTGCAGTGTTTTCAAGTTTGGATGCAGGATTTTGAAGTTGTTCTGTGTTAGCAGTAGAGGTAGTAGGGGTAGAGGCCATGCGTGTTCCCGGGACATACTCCTCAGTAGCGGGTACCAATGTTGCCTCGGCCAGTCTGGAGCTATCAAGATGATCCTGGGGTGATCTTCTTTGATCTTCAGTAGCACTTTGTGCATCAAAGGAAGAGGTGGGAATGCATATGCTGTCAGGTTTTCCCAACTGAAGGATAGGGAGTCCACCTTCCAAGCAAGTGGGTGGTATGTCCTTGTGCAGAATTTCTTCAATTGGTGGTTGTGTGGGGATGTGAACAGGTCTATTTCTGGCAGTCCCCATTTCCTTGTGATGGTTTTGAAGATGTCTGGATGCAGCATCCATTCGTGGGCATCCGTGGTGGTTCTGCTCAAGATGTCTGCTAGTATATTTTCTTTTCCTGGCACAAATATTGCCTGGAGCTGAATGTCGAAGCTCAGGGCCACATTCCAGAGGTCCATTGCCATCCGGCATAGAGGATATGAATGTGTGCCTCCCTGTTTGTTGATATACCACATAACTGTGGTGTTGTCCGTTCTTATCAGCAAATGACCCTGTTGAAGAAATGGTCTGAATGTCTGAATTGCCTGTTTTACTGCCAGCATCTCTTTTTGATTTATGTGTAGGTTCATCTGGTCTTGAGTCCATAAGCCTTGTATGCACTTGTCCACCATGTGTGCCCCCCAACCGAGGTCTGAGGCGTCCGTGGTGATAGTCTGACTTGGGTGAGGCCTGTGGAAGGGCAGTCCTTTGTTCAATTGACAGGCCTGGGCCCACCACTAGAATTCTTGCTTCAGGCATGGAATTATTGGAATTTGGGTTTCTAGGCTGTGCTTGTGCTGAGACCATAAACTCCTCAGGTACCATTGCAACTTCCTCATATGTAGTCTGGCATGTGGAATTAATATTATGCAGGATGCCATGTAACCCAGGGCTTGCAGGATTTTCCTTGCTGTAAGCTGGTTCTGCGTTGTCAATGCCATGAAATATAGTGGTAGCTGTTTCTGTTTTTCTGCTGTGAGGAATGCCATCTGGTTTGATGTGTCCAGTTCTGCACCCAAGAAGGTTATCCTTTGGGATGGTATCAGCCTTGACATTTTTGTGTTGACTGTGTATCCCAGGGCTTGCAGCAGGTGAATAACCTTTTTCAAATCTTTCATTAATTTGTCTTTGCTGTCCACTTGTAACAGGCAGTCATCCAGGTATGGATAAATTTGAATTCCCTGAAGCCTGCAATGAGCAATTACTGATGCCAGGCATTTCGTGAATACTCTAGTAGATAAGCCAAAAGGCAATGCTGAGAATTGATAATGCCCTGATCCTGCAAGAAATCTGAGGTATCTTCTGCAATTTGGTCGTATGGGGACGTGCAGGTATGCCTCCTTGAGATCCAGAGTCACCAGCCAAGACTCCTTGCCCAGCATGGGAAGAAGTTGCTGTAGGGTCAGCATTTTGAATTTTGGAACAATGAGATATGTGTTTAGAGCAGACAGGTCGAGGATAGGTCTCCATTGGTTTTCCTTTCTTGGTACCAGGAAAAGCCTTGAATAAAATCCTTGTCCTTGTTCCATAGTCGGTACCTTTTCTATAGCTCTCATCCTTAGTAAGTGGTCTATTTGCTGTAGAGCGTTTGTCCTTTGGTTTGGAGGTAGGTTTGGCATTCCTCTCTTCCTTGGAAGAGTATGGAAGTGAAACCTGTAGCCTTTGTCTATTGTCTGTAAAATCCATTTGTCTCCTGTAATGTAATGCCAATTTACTGAAAATAAGGCTAATTTTCCGCCTAAGGGTGCTCCCAGTTGTTCCCTGGTAGGCGGTATCAGAGCCAAGTCACTGTGGTTGTCCTGTGGAAGTGGTAGTGGCTGGATCTGTGGCAGTAGTTCTCTGGCTGTTAGGCTGCCACTGACGTCCCCTGTAGGCACCTCTGGATTGACCTCTGCCTCTAGGGCGTCTATTTCTGCTTCTCTGTGCTCTGGTGGTGTCTGGAAAGGACCAATTCTTGGAAGGCCAGTTCCTACTAAACCTCGGAGGCTGGACCTGTAAGAAATCCTTGACTGCATGGACAGATTTAGCTTTTTCTTCCACCTTCTTCAGCACTTGCTGTGCAGGGGAACCAAACAAACTGTGCTTTTCCATGGGAGCATCTAGAAGCTTTGACTTTACATGGTCTGGTAAGGATTGCTCTTTTAACCATGCTTGCCTTCTGATCACTGTACCAGTCATAGCTGATCTAGTGGAAGCCTCCAGTGCATCATAGCCGCATTTTAAGGAATGATTACTGACCTGCTGAGTGTTATGCACCAAATCCTGGAGAAACTTACGGTCTAAAGGCTCAGGTGAGGACAGTTTTTTAGTGAGCTGATCTAACAGAAATTCCTGATACTGAATCATGTGGAATTGACAGTTTAAGGCCCTAGCCGAAAGAGTAGCAGAAGTATAAACTTTTTTACCCCATCTCTCCAATGCCCTAGATTCTCTTTCAGAGGGGAGAGGGTTTTTGGCAGAGGCAGCTGCTACAGCTTTGGGGCCCTGAGAAATGGTTTCAGGATCTGCAATAGGAGCCTTATACAAATGATAATGTGTGTCCGGAACCCTGTAGTATCTGTCGGGCTTGTGGCAGTGAGTCAGGGGCAGTACAAGCATCATTAAATGCATCATCCACAACTGTAAGTACTGGAGGAATAGCTAAAGGCCTATGCTGTGGTAAATATAAAAAGGTCCTAATCCTTTTTCTGGAGTCTGAAAAATCCTGGCCCTGCCATTGAAATTGTTCCCTCATAGCATGCAAGGTTTCCCCAAAAGAAAATTCCTCAGGAGGAGAGGCAGAAGGTATGGAATCCTCTGCATCAGAGTCCTCATATGGAGAATAAGGGCCTTCTGGAGGATTTGTATTTTCTGATTCATCAGAGGAGTAATCTGAAGAAACTGGCTCAGGGGGCTCTGCTCTAGGCCTCTTCTCTGGAGGTGGGTGAGAGGCCCTGTCAGGGTGAGACTGGGTTCCCCTGATCAAAGAAATGAGATCCTCTGCAAGACTCAGCATTTGAGTACTAGAGCTAGGCCTGAGAGAGGGGGTTTTAGCAGGCACGGCCTTTGAAGATTTAGCTGCTTTGGCCCTGGCAAAAGCCTTAATTGACATGGATGCAGGGGGCCTAGCAGCTCCACGTGCAGGAGTAGATACATCTAAGGGGATAGTATCTGATAAATCCTGAGAGACTGTAAGAGCAGGTGGATTTTCGGTAGCAGATTCAGCCATGCAAGAAGAGGCCTCGGTGGAAGGAGGCATGAAGGAAGAAGGACTCGGCTTCAGCCGAAACCGAGACACTTTAACCGAAACCGCGTGTCGGTCCTTTTCCTTTTAGCTAAATGTGAAGTCGGAGTCTCCGGCGGCATGATATAAGCAAAGCGAGCCGAAAAACTCCTCTGCAAACTCCGACCGACGCCTAAGTGTCCGTCGGTTGAAGGAAGCACAGGCTAGACAAGCTGCTACGTCGTGGTCTGGGCCTAAACAAGGTAGGAGTGGAAATCTTTATGAGGTATTTGTTTCCCACAAGTTAAACAGTTATTCACTTTTTCTGACATCGGCTGAGGCAAGAAAGAGTCCCCAACGGGTACTTAGCTTTTAGAAGTCTTCGTAGTAGTAATCTCTGGTTCTGACCGACCGGCACTTAACAGCTTCTGCTTGCAAGAAAGACTGAGGAAAATGGTGTCGGCTGATGCCTTTATACCCGCTGAACTGCAGCTATGACGTCGGGTGAAGTGCGACATCAGCAGAAGGCCAGACCCAGACTTTGGAGGCTGCCTGAGGCCAGGACAACCCATTTGTTAGGACTGCAGATGCATCCTTGAAGGACATCATCTCAGAAGCAGAAATAGTTATGATAAATATGGAGGTGTATCTGCACTTCTATCATCTATTAATTCAAACCAGGTAGTGTCATAATACTGAGGATGAATGCTGCTGAAGTTAACATGTCTGTATATTGGTTGTAAATTTGCATGTCTTGGCAAGTACAACTTGGGAGCACAACAAATGTCAGAGGTGTAATTAGCCATGGAGCACTGCAGTAAATGTTGTAGAATCCTTCTAGAACTCATTCACATACCTATAGCCCACCTTGAAGAGTTACAGCTGCAAGGGTTGGAGACCCTACCACATCAGTTTGCTTTCAGTTTGTGAACAGTTTGGTGAAATACTTCTTGGCTAAATTCACTTCAGTCACTTCAAGTAAGCACTTTTATGCAGTGCGGTATATTGAAAATGACTGTATAACCTGAATTCTGATTCATGCAAATACCCATGCCTACTCTTAAACCCAGTAAAAGAAACACTTATGAAACATAGTACAAGAAATAGTAATAAAGTGAACAGCCATGATGTTGTCCTGACATCCACTTCTCAGTCCTCTGACAATGAAGTTATTTAATTCAGATTTTCTATCGCCAAAACATACATTTAAAGGCGATATGCAAAAATACTTTGTATCTTATATTATCTTAGGACAGCTGTTCTTTCCAATTTTTCAATAAGCAAATTTAAATGCAGCTAATAAACCATGACAAACAAAAAAGCTTGGATTAAACATTACCTGGCTGTTCTACCCCAATAGCAAAATTAGCTGTTCCTACGCAAAGGTTCTAGGGAGTTCCTGTACAAAGGTTGAAGAGACTTAGGGATGTGAAGAAGCTCCATATACGAGTAATAAAGATTCTGAGTGTGAATACTGGGTTCCAGCAACAAAGACTAATTCCCAAATTCTCCATTCTCAAAACTGTTGTAGGTCATGGGAAAGCCTTCCAAATATGAAGCTACAATGTAAAATTCAATACTAAGTTTTCATATGCATCTACTGGAGTAGGTCTTGTGCAGATATCAGCCTTCTGCCAGATCTTTCTAGAAATCAGACACCTAGGAGACCTCTTCTAGTACTGTTTTGCAACTTGAGCTAAAGCATGTCAAATTAGATTTGCAATGTAGTTGAGTATTTCTGTGCTTTGTTTCTCAATAGTCTAAACACACAGATTCCTGCCTGCCATGCAATGTACAGAAGTAGCAGATCTTTTCTGAAATGTCACTAAGAGTAGATATTTTCAAACTAGCAGACAAGAGAGGTAGTGGTAAGGGGTACTGCAGAGCATGGTAACAATCCAGTCTTAAACTACATCCCTTACCAACCAAAACAACAGTCTGCATTTGCATTCCTGGATCTGAAAATAAGGAGTAGGCATGGGTATTTGCATTGTCCATCATTCCACTGCATTTAGCATTTATCAGACTTATCATTGAGTACAATGCCCCCTTTGGTATGTACCTAACCAGGCATATCCAACAACTGGGGTTGGGAGGGTGGCCTAATGGTTAAGGTGTTTGCCTTACAAACACAAGGTGCAGGGTTTGAGTCTCACAAGGGATAATTGGCTAAGCTTAACATGGCTCACAAAGGCAGTTAGCTTAGTAAGAATCTATGAATCTATAAATCTATGAAACTGGAACATCCACAGAGTTTCCTCACTAAAAGAATACAGGGCATAAGTAATATGTCCTATGCAGACCACCTCAAGGCCCTGTTCCTGTATTCTGTCTCCTACAGGCTTTTGAGGGAGATCTATGCTTGGTATACAGGACATTGTCAGACCCCACTCTGATGGATCTCCTGCATATCCACAAAACAAACAGTACCAGAGTTACTTGTTCGAAGACTTAAACCTTGCCTGTGACATAAATAGGACCTGCTGGAGGGATACATATGCATCCCAGAGGCTACGCCATCTATGGAACAAGCTCCCCATCCATGTAAAGTAGAGTTCCTCCCTAACCCAGTTCAATTGCAACTTGGACAACTGGATGGGAAACTGGACATTCATCCCTGGTTTGGCACCTATGTCTGTAATGGACACAGGTAACCTGTAACTGGTTCATCTCCCTGGCCCCTGCTTACACTTATCAAGGGTATCAGAACTTCTCAGAGATTTGGGATGCATAGCTAGGCTTAAAAAGGCCCTTGTGGTCGTTAGCCTAGTAAACATCTATGAATCTACGACCCTAAATCTTTTGGATCTTCAGGCACAGAGCTAATAGCAGAAGCAGAAATAAGTATAATAAATTATCCGGGATTATTCCTGATTGAAAAGGAAGAGAATCGGCTGAGACGGCTCCTATACATGTCCAATCAGAATAAGCCATGTAAAATAGCAAGATGTCTTTCCAGTGACACAGGATATGCAGGATCATGCATACCTTCACACCACTACCCTGAAGTCTGACAGAAGATTTCTAAGCTTCAGAGTGGTCGTTAACTATTTTCAGTTTACTGCCTTGCCTTTTCTCCTTTCAACTATATTCAAAAGTCTTCACCAAATGCCACACCCCAGTATTTTGTACACCTGAGACTAAAAGGAGTGCAGTTACCCTTACACTGAAATTAATTCATTAAAGCAGAATACCTGGTGACCTTGAACTCTAGTCTTCATCATCCTGAGTAATCTGTCTCAAAACATATAGAAATGGAATCCAAGGCCTCCTCATGTGAGGGGAATTTTACAGGTTATTTAAACGCAAACACTTGCACAGTCCTCATGATGTTCAAATTATGGTGAGATTCCTCAGTCAAACACTGAAAACAGCTCATTTAAAAGCCAAAAAAATATCTTGAGGATATAGGGATTTATATCCTTCTAATTCCTACTAGTTATTTTTGCTTGGCCAAATGTGAGAAAAATCCAGTGATATGTAGAAAGTTTATGGAATCAGAAGGGCAAACCACAAGAGTCCAAAGTTCCTTTTCTGCCACCAGTGATAATGGTATTAATTATGATAACTTAATGACATAGATGCATTACAATAAGTCTGAGCCAGTACTGTGAACTGCTCCATGAAATTACTTCCAAACATGCATATATTTGTTTACATGGGCAGAGAAACATAAGGCAAGCAGTGGGAGTGGGTGTTACAATGGGAGGAGAAAGGAGTGCAGCTTTTATCTATCACCTCTTTGGAAAGTGTCAGCTCTACAATAGCTCTACATCTTGTTTTAAATAAGCATATTTTAATAATCACTAGGAAATTCCTTAATATTATGGTGCAATAAATTCATGTACCTCAGATCATGATGTACTTATTTTTTATTTATGTACATTGTACAAAACTCATAATGAAACTTGCTTCATATGCTAGCAGTATGAGATTCTTCATATATCATACTGCAGACCACACATAGTTCATATTCACATAAACATGCGAGAGTCATCAGCACTTTTATATACATCCTATGCATGCCATCAAATTTTCAGCAAGTGACAAACTCTATTCTAAATATTTTTTCACTATATCAATACCAGTTAAGCCAAAAGCCAAAAAAAGAACTACACACTATAAATTAACATTAACTCCTCCAAAGCAAGTACTGCCACCTAAATCAAAACAATAGAAGCCACATACAATACTAGTTTCACAAAACATTTGAACATAATAAAAAAGAAATGCACCATAACTTGTTAACTAGACAATGACATCTGTAGCAAATGAAGCTGATTGCATATGAATAACTAAGCTAAATAAAACTACCTAAAAGGTAACTGTTATAAAATTAATACATACACTAGCATAACCATCACTAAACTCCTAAAATAATATCAAAATGTTATCAAACAGCATACACAATGTTTAAAAAAAATCACTTCAAAGAAGACTAGAGAACCACCCAGGATACAGTCATTTATAAAATCATGTGAAAATTATGTAAGGCCATGTTCACTATGCAACTTACACAAATAATAAATTAATCACACTCAACTGAAATGAATGGGAAACAGTAATTCAGTTTAAAAAAGCAGTAAGAAGAAACATTTAAATGTAGCACAGGGGAGGGGCTGCTTATTTGTCATATGAAACACATAAGATTAGGGAACTTGGGTTCCTTCACTTGTCACAAACCTCATTCCTGCATCTTAAAACAGAAGATATTCCGTGTGTCACACTCCAGACACTATATATATTTTGTACGCATGTATACATACTATTTCTTCTGACTGCAGCATCTTTACTCTGCCATACGGACATCAGCCCGTGCAGTATGTGAGTCTGCATTGTTCAAGGCAGCAACAGAGAACACAGCGAAGGCAGACATGTTGTTCTACCTTTATAGCCATGATGTACTTTTAATGGTCAGGCCTGAGGTCTTCAACAGTTCACATTAGGAGATGTCTAACTGCTGAAAAGATCTCTGCACAAACAGTAACATGAGCCTGTAGCTTATTCCAGTGCAGACATACAAACCCTGTAGCAATGAACTTTTCATTTATACATGTATTATTATGGTAAGTTAATCAGACACATACTTTCCATGGTTTACAGAAGTCATCAAGAGTTGTAACACAACAGTTAAAACACAATAAAATGTAAATCCACTAAGCCAAGGGAAACATCCAGGAAAAAGAAAAGCTTACTTTTAATTAGGAAATATAAACTGATAGTTGTGCTGGTCCACATGAAATACAAATGTTTTTTTGTTCTGTTCTAAGTATTTTGCAGTGCATTTTTCCTTTTTTTTTCAGATTCTGTGGTATATGTCCAAGGTACTTGAAATATATCACTTTAATAGAAAACAGAAAATAAACTGAAAGCAACTAGTCACAAAGAACAAAAGAATTACAACTCTGTCTGATGGCCAGAAAATGGTGCCTTTAATTACAACACACAGACGGCACGACTGCAGTGCTTGCTTCTTTTCTGTGATTCAGCACTGTGTCATTTTGCTGACTGTTCTGCACAGCACTTCTACGATAAGAAAACGAAGAACTCCGGCATTAAAGCTAATTTGTGTGCCGGACACTGTAACGTAAGACGGAAAAGCAGCCACCATGGGGTACTAAAGAGGATACTCACAGGCTAATGACTAATCTGGGGTTATGCATTTTTAAGGTATTATCAGAATCTGATATTGCACAAGGCCAAAACTGATGCGCTGAGCAAGAAACCGACAAAGAAGCTGCGTCAAATGAGTGCCAGTAACTACAGCTAAAGCTTAAAGTGTTACACCATCCATGGCTAAACAGTTTTTATCTGCAATGTATTCTAGTGAGCATCTTTACAGAATAAAGATGGCAGTTATGTTTTCAATTTGCAGCTTGTTAAAATCATTACAGATTTAACTTGCTCGGTTTTATAAATGTATGAAGCATCATAAAAGTATGCTGGATGACGTACTAATAAGGGCACTGAGGAGTCAGGGAGTTTACAGTACCTTCCTGTCTGCTGCTGTGATGGTTCCACTGCAACAGGAGTTCAGTTTGTTTTATGTACACACGCAGACAATCCCAAAAGTGAAAGAAACTAGCAGGATGAAGCCTACAGGCAATGCTATAGACCACTGTTGCTGTGCAGAGACGGCACTGCCAAGCAGATCTCTGACACTAAGAGCTCCATCCCTCTCTGCCAAAAAGCCATGCAACAGCTACTGCTTACTTAAATAAAATTAGTCAGTGAGACTGCAGTCTGCAATAACCTAGATGTATTTTATTTTCAATTACTTGTGAGATCAGTAGATGTATCAGTCACACCCTGGCAGCAAAAGTAATACCTCCCAACTGTACAGATTTTTGCCTCTGTTTTTCATAAAATTGTTGTTTTCTGGCAAATTAGTGGCAAATCATTAAAGACTGAAGTTAGAAAATAATGACATACATTTGTGTTTCAGACTTCATACCATTCAGAAAATTCATGCTAATGCAAAACCTGTTAGTCTATCAACTTTATAGGTTTATGAGAGCAATATATAAAAATTGTCTCTACTTTTGGGCCTTTGCCTTTATTTATGGTTTTGTCCAGATTTCTTGCACTAAGAGGTTGACAGGTATGGGCCGCTTAGCACAGTGTCAGTAGCTGAACAGGTAGAACGCTAGCCTTTGTTGTGAGTTCTCTTCCCACACCAGATGCTTGCATTCATATCCCAGTGCTGAAATTGCAATGCAGCATAAGGTGCTGCACTCCTGCAGATGCTTGCATTCATTTCCCAGTGCTGACAATGCAGCGCAGAATAAGGAGGTGCTGTACTCCTGCAGATGCTTGGATTTATGTCCAAGTGCTGACAATGCAGTGCAGCATAAGGAGGTGCTGCATTCCTGTAGATGCTTGCATTCCTTTCCCAGTGCTGGAAATGCAGTGCAGCATAAGGAGGTGCTGCACTCCTGCAGATGCTTGTATTCCTTTCCCAGTGCAGACAATGCAGTTCAGCATAAGGAGGTGCTGCACTCCTGCAGATGCATGCATTCATTTCCCAGTGCTGACAATGCAGCGCAGCATAAGGAGGTGCTGCACTCCTGCAGATGCTTGCATTCATTTCCAGTGTTGACAATGCAGTGCAGCATAAGGAGGTGCTGTACTCCAGCAGATGCTTGCATTCATTTCCAGTGTTGACAATGCAGTGCAGCATAAGGAGGTGCTGTACTCCAGCAGATGCTTGCATTCATTTCCAGTGCTGACAGTGCAGTGCAGCATAAGGAGGTGCTACACTCCTGCAGATGCTTGCATTCATTTCCAGTGCTGACAATGCAGTGCAGCATAAGGAGGTACTGCACTCCTGCAGATGCTTGCATTCCTTTCCCAATGCTGACAATGCAGTGCAGCATAAGGAGGTGCTGTACTCCAGCAGATGCTTGCATTCATGTCCAAGTGCTGACAATGCAGTGCAGCATAAGAAGGTGCTGCACACGTACAGATGCTTGCATTCATGTCCCAGTGCTGATAATGAAGTGCAGCATAAGGAGGTGCTGTACTCCAGCAGATGCTTGCATTCATGTCCAAGTGCTGACAATGCAGTGCAGCATAAGAAGGTGCTGCACTCCTGCAGATGCTTGCATTCCTTTCCCAATGCTGACAATGCAGTGCAGCATAAGGAGGTGCTGTACTCCAGCAGATGCTTGCATTCATGTCCAAGTGCTGACAATGCAGTGCAGCATAAGAAGGTGCTGCACACGTACAGATGCTTGCATTCATGTCCCAGTGCTGATAATGAAGTGCAGCATAAGGAGGTGCTGCACTCCTGCAGATGCTTGCGATTTCCCAGTGCTGACAATGCAACACAGCATAAGGAGGTGCTGCACTCCCTGACTGTGCTGTCCTTCAGATGAGATGCTAAACCAAGGCCTTTTTGCCTCAGTTGGTCATATCTCAGGTGGATAGAAATGATCCCATGGCTCTTTTCCAAAAAAAGAGTAGGGGCAGTTCCCCGGCATCCTGGCCAAAATGTCCCCACTCATTATGTTTACTATCTCAGGTCATACCCTGAAATGAGGACACTGACCGAGTAGGAACAACTTGGTCAGCTGCACAGTCAGCTTAGAAAGTCTGTGAAAGACAAAAGACATTGAAAGTGCATGTCTTTAAACCATCTTCTGAAACTGTTTATTAGTTATTGGAATGACTGACATTAAAAGCAGTAGTGCTAATACTGACTGTCTTTAACAACAACCCAAAATAAACATCCACATTTCGTTTACAGTCCACGCTATTCCTAAGTGCTAGACACATCAGCTCACATGCCATGTACAAAATGCAGCAGATTATTTCATAAAAAAAACTTGAAATTCCAGCTTTGTACAACAAACACAGCTGAATAAGTGCAAACATTCTGTAAGTGGTAGGAGATGAAATTATATTTTATTTATTCATTTTCCCTTTGTTTACCAGGAAAGTCTGACTGGGTTTAGTTAAACCCAGTTCAGCATAGATCAAGTGAGAAAAGCTCTGCAAATATTTTACAGAAATTATCAAGACTACACATATAATGACAATGTGCAAACATTATACTGGTATTTACACATACCTCTCAACTGTGCAGATTTTCACAGAAAGTCAAGATTTTTATGTCATATTTTTGGCCTGTTAGTCAAAATGTTCTAGCAGATCACTGAGGATTTAAGTCACTAAATAATGATATACATTTGAGTTTCAGACTTCACATTCTTCAGAAAATGCATGCTAGCATGAATTCTGTTATTCTAGCAATTTTCTGAGTTTATAAGAGCAATATTTTTTTTTCCTATTTTTGGATTTTCCTCCATTGTTTTAGGCTTTGCCCAGATTTTTTGTGCTAAGAGGTTGAGAGGTATGTATAAAATCAAAAGATTTTAAATAGAGTGCATGAATTTGCAGTATACATGAATATTTAAGCGGTACCTGTGTATTTACAAAGCATAACACAATACACACACACACACACACACACACACACACATATATATATATATATATATATATATATATATATATATATATAAATGATCATATATTTTATATAAGAGGTGGCCCTATGAGTCTAAGTCAATAGCTTCTTATGTCCCTGAAATAAATATATTGACAATCGATTAAATGCAACAAAGGTAATCTTCATTAAACCAGCAACTTCCTAAACTAACCATGCACATAGTCTTTATCCTTACTTCTGCTGACATTGTGTAACTTATATCTTTACTACTACTGAGGTAGTAATTAACTGAAAAAATACTATTAGACCAATGTAAACTGCATTGTCAGAGAGTAATATGCTTCAAATGACCAACAGCTGTTATGAAAGCTGTGCACAACATGCATAACATAAACCGAAAGTCACTACAGTATTCAAATGACACTATACATCACAAAGCTTCTTTCCATGCAGTTACAAAGACATGCTAGCAATGTTCAGCTCAGGTAGTTTTTAAATAGCTGTATTGTGTGTTTTTCAAACTTGACAAGATAATGAAAGACTATGGGCAGGATTCACGAAGCCTCCATGTAAGAGTTATAACTCTTACATGGAGGCTGCAGTTAAACGGAGTGATGTCAGCATGCTTTGCATATTCATGAGAGCATGCTGAATCACACCTAAGGCTAACACGGTCCGTGTAAGGCAGTAGGGGGCGTGTCTGTAGGCGGAGCTCTGTAAGCGGGCACGCCCCCAGAAGAGTAAAAGTGCCCAAAGTAAACACCCACGACAGAGTCCATGGAAATGTGAATAAACACAACACAACACATGCCCCCACAGACTCTGAACAGAAAATATATAAATGAACATGTTATAAATTTTTTTTAAATCGTAAAGATGTTTTCCCGTGAGTGCGTTCGTTTGCGCGGGTGTGCCCATAGTGCAGCTACAGTTAGCAGTCAGTGGGAAAGCATATAAGAACTAAATATGCAAAATAAGCCAAGAAGCAATAGCGTAGCGGTAGAGATGTCGACTGAAGAGCAGGCATTCATGGTTCGAGTCCCCACAACACCAATTTTTATTTTTAGCAAAATAAGCACGAAACAAATTCCTGACAAACATGTACACATATAAAATCACATTTTATGTAAAATGTAATGAAATAGTCCATTTATTTTGAAGAAATGTGAGGTAACAAAACAATAAAAAATGTCAGATGTGCCTATATCTGAGCCGCAGTTTAACAGGGTGAGTGCATCTGCCCGTAGGTGAGCAGTGGTTCACCTGGTGCAAAATGAGTGCCCGTAGCTGAGCAGTGGTTTAACAGGTGCATATTGAGTGCCCGTAGGTGAGCAGTGGTTTAACATGCTGAAACTGTGTGACCCTAGCTGAGCTGAGCGTGATATGCGTGCTGACAGCCAAATGAGGCGTAAGCCAGCGCACCACATTTGTGCGGAGCTGCGCACCACGCCAACAAGCTAACCTATGGGCAATGTTGAGCAAGCTGTAACAAAACTGCCTTTACACAGACACACCCCCTACCTGTGTAGACAGTCATAAAATATAAAAAGCAGTGGTCAGGTTCGAAGCCAGGATACCATGCACCATAGTCAAGGTACTGAACCACTAAGCCACAACAGCTGTACTCAGAAATGCAGTAATAGCAAATATATAGGAATGAATAGAAAGTGGAGCATGACAAAGCAGGTTTTGTGAAGTGGATACAATTCCAAAATGGCCAATCACAGATAAGTGCGGGAAACGGCATATATAAGCCCCATGGGTGGGAATACACAGCATAAACGATTGTAGAACTGACTTGCAGCCAGAATGTCAGGTGTAGGTGAGGGTAGTTGCTTTTGAGCACAGAGGTGGGGTGTTGAGGAGTCCAGATACATGGTCTGGCTCCTAGTCCACAATCATGAGGCCCAACTCATGCAGGGCCAGGTCCTGTGGGGAGCATATAGGGCTGAGGTGTGGGACCGGTTGGCTCAGGATCTCACCAGTGCCACAGGGATTCCAAGGACTGGTGAGCAGGTCCATCACCACCATGCAGACCTGAAGAGACGCAAGCAGGACCAATTGAACCTTTGGATCCAGGAGGCCCGGCAAATGCCCAATGCCCCACTACTGAGTAAGTTACATTTAATTATGTATGTAAGAAATTAAATTAGCTGATATTATGGATGTGTATTCCAATATTACTTCATTTATATTACAGCTGCAGGTGTCCGTTCTGCGAACCGCAGAGCCTATGGCGATAGGCTGGTGCGGTTGCGCCACCAGGCAGGTCAGTAATCCACTCCCAGTAACGTAAAGAAATATCAAAGTATGACAGTTAGCAAAAGAGTGCAGTGTAGTCACTAAGTAATAAAATGTGCAAGTAACAGTGTAAAAGTGTTTGCAAGTATTGCTTGATTACAAAAGTGTGTTGCAGTCTGTAATCCAAACAGAAAAATGAAAATGTCTCAAATAAAGTCTGAAATAAAGATGCCCCACCTGTAATATAATAGTGCATAACCTGCAGCAGGCTGAAAAGTACAGCTGCAGAAGATGAGCAAATCACAAGTGTGAAATATATCCCTGTTGAAATACTGAAACATGACAGAAGTGAGACTGCTGGAAAGGATTGTAATAACTACAGGTAAAACATGTCAATAAAGCCTAGATGTAAGTACCATCCTGAATAGTAAAATGAAAACAAGTGAGAGGGTGTGAGAAAGACTTATGAATCCACCAATAAAGTAGTAATAACCCCTGAATAATGTATACTGCAGTCAGTACAGAATTAAATGAATGTGACAAGTAGAACCAAACTGTGAAATGTGTCCAAAGTGTTGCTGCAGCTGGAATGTGTATCCCAAAATCTGGATATGTTGCTCTCAGTCTGCAATATGCAGATAGTATGATTGTCTGAAATATCAAACATCCACAGTTGTCTATAGCTATATAAAGCAAATGTAGCAGGATGATGTAGCTGAACAAAGCCAGATATGAACGTGTATGAATAACAATAAAATGTATATTGATGTAGCAGTAACAGCCCTATCACCAAAGTGAAGTAGTTATCATATAGGAAACTGTAGTTAGAACAGTAGTGTGTATATATCTGTAGCTATTAGAAATGTACAGCATATGTATTGGTATTCAAGGTGTTAATAATATTTTCTTCACCCCACCCTATAACCACATATAATCCATTCCACGTGAAATTGGTATGTGCAATCACAATTAACACCCCTGGACATTTGTCCTGATGGGTCATAAATATTTGCATGTCTGTTGATGCATCTGCCTTGTTCATACATCCAAACCTGATGGCCTGTTGCCATCAATCAACCCTGCATGTTGTTGGACTGTGTATTGCTGTTCAAATTATGCATGTGTTATGCTCGCTGTTCAATGGTGTGAATATCTGGGTGTTTGGTTAATGGGAATACTAATGCATGCTGTTACAACTAATTGTGAATGGTATTGTATGTTACTAACCAAAACTGTCATGACATAATGCAAAACATAGGACGACAGGGAAGGCGGGTTCCAGTAGACCCACCTCTCCCACCTCATCTGGCGAGTGCACCTGGCACTAGTGCCAAGTCTGGACCCTCTTCCGGTGGCCCTGTGCCACCTGTGGGTGGAAGCGCTGCAGGGGATGGGGCCCATCCCCCCTCTGCAAGCGTGGCTGGAGGAGAACCACCACTCACCCTCCATAGCATCCGGACTGTGGTGCATAGGGAGATCCGGGACTCTGTTCTTGAGCCCCTACGCCAGCTTGAGGCACAGGTGGCACAACTTATGGGCATGCCTGTTGCCCGGCCTACACAGCCCCCAGCACAGCCCCGTCCTGGGCAGTGAAGGAACAGTGGCAACTGCCCATGGGTGGGGATATCAGTTCCACTGTTGCCATCTGTGGGCTCATGGGCTCTGGATATCCAAACCTCCGTCCCCGTCAATTGTGTAAACCCCCCCCCCACAAGTGTCATACACCGCCCCTGTATGCTTCTTGTTTGTCTTGTCTGTTGACCTACCCAACCTACCTCCCCAGCTATACCAACTTCCTTCACCTGACATACCACTCTCACCTGAAAAAAAAAAGGGCACTCTGTACCCACAAAAAAATTACGCCCCATACATAGCTGCCCATTCCGCACATATGTCTGCTGGACATGGAAACTATCAATTACAATTGGCTGTACAACAAGTATTATTGTTGTCCTTACACCTCTCTCAGGGGTGGAAGGTATCAAATGTCACACCAAATTACAAACATATACATGGATGAAGAAATGGGCAGCTATGGGCTTTACCTACATCCCTCCTGCAAAACCCAAGCTTGTTTCCCTACTGTCTTACCCTCTTTGTGACCCCTTTTTCACCACTTTCCTGTCTCCCCATTTTCATTTCTTTCAAAGAAAATAGCATGGGTGTGCGCAAGAGTAAGCACGTTTAAGCAGTTGTAAGCGGGTGTGTGCGCTAACCCGGTTACAACTGCTTAAAAGTGCCTTAGTCACTTTGATTGACAGGTCCTGTAGTCAGTTCAGAAGCAAAATAAAATCCCACTGACAGTCCCGAACCCAGGACCTTGGAAACAGTAGTATGCATGATTTACCACTAAGCCATGACTGTTATACAAAAACATTGTGCTAAAATAAATATATCATGTAATAGTAGGAATGAATGTAAAGGGAATATAGGATGTGTAGTACACAAAGCATGTCATTTAGAATTACTGTCAAAACTAGTGGACTTCCATAATAGTAGTGTGTGAACAGAAACAGCCATGCTAGTTGGTAGCTAGTAGGTAATAAAGTCACTGTAGCACCTTGCAAGCCACACACATACTCACAGCAGGATAATCACTGCCCATACCCCACAACCTCTTACAGGAACACATCCGGACCAAGTAATAAAATATGTGGAGCAAAGGGCCAAAACCAGGGACACATTACAAATAATGTTACAACAAACTTAGACAGTTCAGAGAGTAACAGGTTCTGCATTATCTGGGATCTTTGGAAGGGTATGAAGTCTGAAACTTGAATGTTTGTCACTATATTCTGACTTGAGCCCAGAGTGATTTGCCAGAAAAGCTGTGCATGAGATATTGACCAAAATATGAGGCGGAAATGTGGACAACCTGCAAATATTTGTACACATGAGAGGTCTGACACCACCATATTTGAATAGTTAAGAGCCTAGACATAGCAACAGTGAATGAGTTACAGGGATGCCCCACAGACTCCATCTGAAATGTACAAACAGTAGGCAGAAAGGTGTTACAATGCATGCAATGGTAACTATGGTGTCCTGAAAGTATGCACCACTTGCATGGCAGAAAAAGTGTAGTAATACATATGCTCATGCTATCCCACAGTCACAACTGCAGCATACCAGACAATTTAATGGGTGTACCCCACTGATATGTACCACTCCATGAGGCAGATAACAGATGCACCTGAGAGTCTCTGGGGCCTGCTCAGCAGCATACTCAAATACCCTAATAGATGTCAAGGCCCACACCATGGCCAGACTACACTGCATGCTGTAACACCCTAGCAGATATAGCAAGCATTCCAAGGTGTGAATGTACATGGAAAATAGGAAAGCCACAGCAGCACACTACAGTCAGGACACCTAGCATGCATACAAGTAGTGACTGTAAATGGCAAATATTGAAGCCATAGCAACAAAGTGCAAGCAAAAGTGCAAGGAAAGCACACACACACACATTAACAGTAGTAGTAGTCGTAGGTGTCAGTGTACATACAAAGTTAGTACAGGAAACTGGAGAAATGAATGGAGGAATGTTAATCTACAACACAGCTAGAAATATGAGAGAGATACCAGCCTTTACACTCACAGAATATTGTCCACAGCATACCAGCATGGTCCCTGCCCTTAAAATCTGAAAGGGCTACGCCTATCTCACATACCTTTTTATAGCACTGTTCTGAAATCACAGTGAGAACTGCAACCAGTACACAACTGGCTGCATGCAATTAGAAAATGCTGGCTAACAATTAGTGCAGAGGCCATCACATGGACATATGCAGATACCTACAAAAGTATGCTGTACTCCTAGTCCACACATGCAATACTTTCATTGCACCCTGAGGAGGAAGTGAGAGACAGACAGAGAGAGAGAGAGAGAGACAGAGACAGAGAAAAATGAAATTAAACAGACACAAACAAAACTGTTCAGCAACAGCCACCTGAAAGCTGACAACTGGCAAGTGGAGCAGCAGGACACAAAACCAGATGGCAACACAAGCAGCTGTGACAAACACAGGTAATGTAAAGTAATACTATAAAGGTCTACATACTGTGAACCCTCCATATGTGTCATTGGTCTGTATCCATATGTATATGAAGATGTGCAAAGGGCAGGGGACATACAGCAACTATCAGTGAAGGCTGTACATACATTTGTATGTGAGAGCATCTATGTGCACATATCAATGTAGGTTGACTGTAGGATGTAGTGCAATGTACAAAGTAGGTTTCACAGTTATGTATGTTTAGCAGTATGTAAGTGTGTGTATACAGTATGGTAGACAAACATGTTGATATACCTGTCTATTATATTGATACATATGTATGTCAAAATATGTATGTATGTATATATATATATATATATATATATATATATATATATATATATATATATAATATGCATATATGTATACATACATAGAGAGAGATGTAGGAATACATAGACAGATGTAGATAGATAGAATATGTACAAACATATATATGTAATACACACATACAGATATAGATATATGTAGATATATATACATAGACAGACTGATCTGACTATCTACAGGTATGACTGTATATGACGACCTCAACACCCCCTGTCCCACCCCCTCTGTCACTCTCACCCCTCTGTGCCCCCCCTCCATATTTATAGCAACATATGTACATCAATATATATATATGTGTGTATATATATATATATATATATATATATATATATTTATATATATATATATATATATATATATATATATATATATATATATATATATATAGAGAGAGAGAGAGAGATGTATATATATTCTGAGTGAGGCACATTTGTACAGATGTATTGCAACAGGTGCCTGGTGACAAAGGCATGGAGTGAACACCAGTGTCAAAACTGGAGTACCATACCCCATTTCAAATCACCTACATCAGTAACCACCAGATATGTGATTGGCTGCCCACCACTGCATGTATCAGGGGTGAACAGGGTCATGAATGTGTACAATAGTCCCCCCAATGATATTCACAGTGGCACACTATTCCTGGAATACCTGCATATGGTATGTGTCAGCAGACATGGTGTGTCAGCCATGGACATGTACGTCAGTGTATCCCTCCACACCTCATAATGGATGCCATGGTATGTACCTCACATGACAGCTACAGATATGGAGAAGGACACAGTGACATGTACAACACTGTGACAATGCACTCAAACACATTACCAATGCACAGTGACTGACAACACCACAGAGTACACACATACTACCCACATAGAGGTTACCACTCCTGGATTTACATACGTAAGTCACACCCATGACAGATGTCCAACAACCATATTAACACCTCACACCATCCACAACCTAAATGACTGCTGTGTGTCATCCATGCCACTGCAATAGAGAGCACATGTGGAGGTAAAGGTTCCTACCCACAGATAAGACATACCCTGCAATAAACCACACAGTGTTAAGAAGCAAGACTCCCCATGAGTACATGTCACACATACCCCTGCTGAATGTTAGTCAGATAGGTAATATGCCATATGAGTCACCCTGTGTAACTGTGTGACAGCAGCAGGTACCATCACACCACATGTGTCACAATGGTCAGGGTGGCAGAACAGTATGCTGCTGTAGTCCCAGGGGCAATTGCATATTGTATAGTATTGTATTGTAATGTATTGTATTGTGTTGTATTGTATTGGTATGTTGAGGTGCCTCCTTCATGGAGTGGAACCACTGCTGCTGTGCACCAGTGTACAGGTACATATCCTGTAGTCAGGCTAGTGTTACATAGCACTTCTATATGTGTGTTTAGCTTCTGTCAGAGTTCATGTAGCATGCAACCGGGGATACCATCAGGTCCCAGTCATGTTGTGTATTCTGCTTTCCTGAGGGAGGCTCTCACCTGGACATCTGTGATGACAGGGAGGTTACAGTCAGCTGGGATAACTATGTCTTATTTTGAGGGAAAGGGAGGGGTGACACCTGCACTGAATCTGTCTGCCAGAATGTTGTCAATATCTGTGGTTCCAGTGAAATATTTGTTGTTGTGTACTAACTATGAGCATAGAGGAGGGATTCTGACCAGGTTGCTAAGATAACTGAAGAAGGCCTTCTGGTTATCTGTAGTGTCCCTCTTGATTTCCCTCTCAAAGTTGCCCATGGATGTTTGTATGAGGGAAAATAGATCCTTACTATTGCTGCTCAGACATGCCATCCCTTTATGGAATTATGCTCTGTCTTGCAGTAGCTTCCATCTTTTGTAATACAATCTGTCTATGGCTGGGGTCCACCAGACAGGATGCTGTCCCTTTGTGGAGAGTGTCTTGGTCATATATGGAATTGCATGATCCATGCATTCTCGGAGATGTCCATAGAAAGCATTTGTGTAGGGGTCAGCATTGTGGGTTGTGTCTTCCACTGGCCCAGTGGGCTGAAAAGATACCATGTCACTGTTACAAAGTGTAAAGTTTGCATCTGCAATGTTATTCACTATAGTCGTTTGTGCTGGTGGTGGAGGTGGGATATGTATATCTAGGGCAATTAGTGTGTGGTCAGCTCACAGTAGTTGATGATGTAGGCCATACAGTACCTAGATACAAACCCCCAGAGTGAGGAGGTGCTCTGGACCTGAATCAGTGTTCTGACTGCTGGGGTTTGGTAGTATGTCATATGGAGTGTGCCAGGTACTGTTGCACAGTTGCTTGCTGAGCACTGATACCTGGCCATTTACATGTGTATCCACCAATAGACAGACAGATGCTATATATGTGAGATATGTTGTATCATAACAGTCGAGTAGCATGTGTAGTATGTGTGCCAAATTCTGCTGACATATATTGCTGATATCAGGTTAATTTCTTTTTCAGGTACATGGCTCACCTGCGAAATCCCGCTTACTCCACAGCTGAGGATGAGGAGATTCACCAGAGCCTGGTGCGGGATTATGCAATACTCTTTTCCCGCACCAGCCAGAATCAGCAGGAGAGGGCTTCACTGTGGCAAGACCTGGTCCGTCGGATAAATGACATAGGCACGCATAATAGGACATATGAGCAGGTACGACATCACTGCAGTGATTTAATCAGAAATTTCCGTCAGTGTGTGTCGGATATCCACAGGCAACAGGTCGCCACAGGTGGTGGAGTGGCTACACATCCCCCACTCACCAGTCTGGAGGGACTACTCATGAGTGTAGTGGCTCCAGTCTGCCAGCAACAACAACAGCAGCAGAGGCTGGACTCTGCCCTTCTGAGCTGGGAATTTCTGGTTAAAGGTTTATAGTGCCTGAATATTTGAACTGTACCTTACTGAAATTGGTACACCTTGTTTGCTGTAGCATAGACTAGATCCAGGCCTGCTGAATCTAGCTTTGTTTATATGCTTGTTGTTTGTTTGCTTGTTATTTCCCTGGAACACTAATTCCACCTAATACGGGGCTTCTCAGTGCTTCTGTGGATCACTAGTGATATCTGCATTGCTTACTGTACTTATTTCCTTGTTTCACTTGAAAGAAAGTTACTGTTTGTTGTTTTTGCATTTAGTTACTTAACACATTGCACTCAAGTTACCTGGCACTTGCTCACTAAAGCAATTATATAAGTCAGCACTAAAAATTAAAAGCACTACACCCTCACCCCCCACTGGCCCTTGTTTTCAATTATTAAGGAATTCTCAATATTATTCTAGCATGTCCAAAGGTCAGTTGTCAATCTCCTCTCCGGTCCAGCTGGTGAATCTGGGAATCTTGAGGCAATGTTATAACTGCCTCATGTACACAGACAACCCTCTCCTCCTCCCACATAACACAAATACTTGCGAGAGATGCAGGTATTTAGCCAAACTGGAGGCTGTGCTCTCTCAACTCAGGACTGGCAAGACCAGACAGGAGGAGAAGGGAACTACACACACCACAAAACCAGCCTCACATAATGCTACAACACCACTGAATCAAACACATAAACACACAAAGACATACTCGGAGGCTCTGAGTAAATATTTACCTAAACAGCAGAGGCCTCCAAAGCAGACACCCAAACAACTGCTACCTCAAGACACCCCACAAGCAACACATAAACCACAAAATCAGTGTGCAAAGCAGTCACAGCCCTTAAGGCCAAATACAACACCAAACATACTTGTCATAGGTGACTCCATAGTCAGACACACTGACGTCCCACTCACCAGGCTGAACAAGGAGAGGGTCACAGTAAGCTGCCTATCGGGCTAGAATCCGCCACATAACACAAGCACTCGGTCACTCCACGGCAAGTACAAATATGACACAGTCATTGTCCATGCTGGTGTGAACCTGAGACATACCTCCCCGACTACATGAAAAGACATAGAGGAGCTCTCTGATTATGTAGCCCAGGCAGGTATGACCCTGACCCTGAGCAGTATTCTTCCCTCACCAAGAATGATGCCACAATATAGAGACAAGATGATCAGCTTTAACAATTGGCTTAATGTCTGGTGTCATTCAAAGGATCCAGTGTCTGTCTGCCTGGGATGACATGCTTGACAAGCCACGCTGCTCATGACGGCTTGCACCTGTCACCCTGGGATTCGGTTATTGGCTAAGACTCTTGCCACCCCATAGTGCCTTTTTAGGCAAGGCTCAAATTCTAAACCTACCACCCTAGAAAACAAAATGGGAAGAAACTGAGGGTAATGCTGCTCAATGCCAGAAGTCTAAATCTCTAAATGCACTTTTCGAGGCCCTTCTCAGTATGGAGAACATCGATGTCTGTGCTGTAACTGAAACCTGGTTCAAGGCTCCTGAGACCACCCCGCACTATTAGGTTTTACCTCATATCATGCATTCGCCCCAAACCCGGACCACACCACAAAAGGAGGGTGTATCCATATTCATAAAGGATACCCACCTCCAGGTTGGTGGCAATGCGAAACCATCCAGGTGCAACTAACCATAGGCAAAACTGCTCTACAAATTGTAGCATGCTACAGGCCACCCTCTCAAACTCAGGAACCCACACAGCCTTCCTGAAGACACTGGAGGGTATAAATGTATCTCCAAACACAATCATATTGGGTGACTTCAACTACCGAATATACACTGGGAACATTACTCAAGCCCTAACTTTCTAGCCCAATGGTTCCGGAGTTCATAAATTCAAATGCCATGGAACAGCTAGTCACTGTTCCCATGAGAGGAGAAAATATACTAGATCTCATTATCACAAACATGGGGACAAAATGCTCCACACGGAAGTATGTCCCTCATTGGTGAGATCTGATCATAAACTAATCTCACTGGAAATCCACATCCGCCCCCACCCCAAACAAAAAGACCACAGTGAAGAACTTCTCTAAAGCAAACTTCACACTACTCAAGACTGGTTTGGTATCCTTCAAGGCCCCTGAGCCAGTGGAAACCACAACCCAAGCTGCAGAAGCCCTTACAAATGCCTTCTATGAACACCTCCAGGACTGCATGGATCAGGCAATCCCAAATAAAACCAAGACTGTTTCCACAAAGGGCAAACGTCCAGTCTGGTGGACCCCAGCCATTAACAAACTTTACAATAAGAGGAGAAAGCTATTACATGATTGAACAAAATCCATAAAGGAAGTCACCCTGATCATTATTAGTAAAAAATACAAGCACTCATAAAATCAACTAAGGCCAATTTGAGAGAAAAATTGCCATGGATTCAAAGGCAATCATAAGGCCTTTTTCGCTATGTTAGGAACCTGGGTGGAAACTCCCAGATATGCTCAAATTGGTCCAAAATGATACAAAATCACTGAACCCACAGACATTGCCAACATACTGGCAGACAGGTTCAGTGCAAACTTCACCCCTCTCCCCTAAAGGAAAGATAACTATTGTAGCCTCCCAGACATCTCAAATGCGCAGATGCTGCTCTCTCTAAAGCTAAAAACACAGCATCAATGGGACGGATGGTGTCCCCGGCTGGCTACACGAGCTAAATGAGGAATTAAACCCGCACATAAGGCAGCTGTTTAATCTCAGCCTTACCACAGGATATGTGCCCAAGGGTGGCGGCTGTGGTCCCTCCTAGGCGGTGCCTCTCTCCCTGGTAATTACCGCCCCATAAGCTTAACAAGTCTAGTCTGCAAAGCTATGGAGGATCATAATGGAGCTCATAAACAAAGACATAGGGACTTGCAGACATTGGACCCGACCCAGTTTGGCTTCATCAAGGGCAGATCATGCCTTTGAACTTGGTCGACTTCTTTGAAACAGTCACCAAGGCCATTGATGAGGAAAGGCAGTCCATACAGCCTACCTTGACCTTGCAAGGCTTTCGACACAATACCCACTCGAGTATTGTAGAAAAACTTACCAGCTTAAATGTAAACCCATATGTCACAAGATGGGTTGCTGGCTTAAGGACAGAACCCAGAGGGTTAGAGTTGCTGGCGCTCGGTCACAAGTGGTGTCGGTCCTTGGCCCCTATTGTTTGGCATCTACTTCTCAGAAGTACAGGCCAACATGGGAGGACTTTGGCTGACAAAGTTTGCAGGCGACTGCAAACTGGGCACCATAGTGGAAAGTGCATCGGACACGGATATCCTTCAGAAGGGACTCACGGAAACAGATAGCTGGTGCCAGAGCCATGGCCTGAAGTTAAAAATGTATAGTCATACCCTTGAAAACAGGTAACCCCAAGCTACCATATAGGTGGCAATCCACTAAGCACAGAAGAGGTTATCGACCTGGGGACCCAGGTTGACAGTGGCCTTTCTTTTGACACTCACATTGCTAAAGTGGTTAAGACCTTCTACATTGCCCACCTGATCATGAAGGATTCACATCCAGATCTAGTGAGGTCATTGTTCCTTACTCTTCACTTATCAGACCAATGATGAGTACAATGCCCCATTCGGGATGTATCTCCGACATCTGCAGCAATTGGAGACCCAAAAGTTCCTCACCAAAAGGATAAAGGACTCAAAATCTGTCATATGCTGCCAGATTGAAGAAACTCCAGCTCTATTCAGTCACATACCGTCTGCTCAGAGGTGAAATGTGCCTGACATACAAGGCCATGTCCACCTCAAAAAATCCAAATCCACCAAAACCACTAGAAAGCGACTTAAACCTTAGCACGGATATAAATAGGGCGTGCTGGAGGGATTTATCACTCAGAAACTCCTATGCTGTGGAATAAATCCCAGTCCATGTGAGGCAGAGCACCTCGCTGGCTCTGTTCAAGAGAAATCTTGACCTGTGGATGGGAGATGAATCATCTCTGTGTCACTGCTGGACCCTATGAACCTATGAACATGCATTATGATGGAGGCTGGAGCCACACAGCAGCAAGACTATGAGCGTGCAGGTAATTTGCCATATGTATAGTTGACTGTTGTGTACACTGGTAGTTAATGCATGTGTGAGGTGTGTCCTTGGTTTGTAGCTGTCATCATAGTATTTAATGTGCAAGTGTGATATCCTTAATATTAGCAGCTGACCTGTGAAAGGCGACTGTTGTACTACTGACCTGTATCATACTCAGTAACAATGGCACAGTTGTGCCCACTGACATTAGTTTCCTCTCTTCTGCAGGTACCTCCGGTGTAACAGCAATGCAGCCTATCCATGCTGGTGAGTGTGTATTAACAATATCTGTAATAGTCTTGATAGTAATAGTAATATTAGGCTCACTTAGTAGTGCTCTTTGTATGCATGCAGGTGTGTCTGTGTCTGTGTGTTGATATCACGCATACTGAGTAGTGTACAATTGTGTGCAACTGTGTGCATGTGTATGTGTGCATGTGTGCACCTGTGCATGTGTGCATGTGCGCATGTGTGCACCTGTGCATGTGTGCATGTGCGCATGTGTGCACATGTGCATGTGTGCACATGTGCACGTGCACACCTGTGCACGTGTGCATGTGTGCACCTGTGCATGTGTGCATGTGTGCACCTGTGCACCTGTGCACGTGTGCATGTGCGCATGTGCGCATGTGTGCATGTCTGGACCTGTGCATGTGTGGATGTGTACATCACTGGTAATGTGTAGACATTGTAAACTGTGTTTCCTGTTTCCCTCCCACAGGTTCTGTTGCTGCTCTGGTGTCTTGCAGCAGGGAACCTGAATCAGGTGCCATGGGTACTGATAATGATGACATCTGTGTAATGGCACAGGAAGGTATGCCAGGGTCCATCATTGGTCAGCCGATTGACAGTACACAGCTGTCAACCCCATCAATGTGCACAGTTATCCTGCCAATACACCCTTTGTCACCAATGTCCCTAGGTGATGGACAGCATACAGTGGGCATTGACCAGAGTAATGTGGTATCTGTGGCACATGCCTCCCCACACAGCAGCCATGGGCATGGCCCTGAGATGGTACCACACAGACAGATGTCCAGGGGTTCTCGTGCGAGCATCCGTGGGCGTACTGCCCCTGTCAGACGTGCCCACAGAGGTCTTACAACCTCAGCTATGTTTCGGGTTGTCATGCAGGCACAGTCACATATGGAACGGTACACCAGACAGGGTCTGAGGGAGCTGACAGCATGTCGCACAGCCATGACTGACAGTATGCATGATATTGCGGCTGCCATCCATAATTTCACCGATGTCATAGACAGACGTTGTAGGGACATATTAGACCGGTTCCACAACTACATGTCCATGAGCCAGGGCGATGGTGGACAGTTGAGGCGTCGATGTGGGCGTATGCCAGCAACAGCAGTAGCTGGCAGTCGTTGTGAATGACAACAGGGCTGCGGCCGCCCCCATAGTGCTAGCAGCAGCCCCAGCAATGTTGGGTCTGTGCTGTCATCAGACCGCCCCAGGAGACCACGTGCACGTGGCTCTAGCCAGGCCCGACAGGGATCTGTGTCCAGTCAACGAACACCTGCTTCTGATGACAGTACCCAGTCTGGGTTGGTACCGGATACGGTCCGGAGCACCCCTGCAAGGCACAGGTACCGTGTCCATGGCTAGAGACACTGATCTGTATGACCTGGCAGGTACAGCCTGTGGCTGTCCACAAACACCAGTATATGGCAGCCATGAGGTGGAACTGTGTACATCCATACACACATGCGAATTGACAACACCTAGGGCTACCGCATACACGCACACACTGCATCAACATTGCCCCACCTTGTACTGCTGTCCCTCACCAACACACATACACATACATGTCAATCGGTGGTATCGGTGGCTGACTCAGGCATACCAAGTTCACACCCTGTGCATATGATGAAACTGTGCCACCTTCTGCAATCTGTAACATCAGTGCAGGTACAGGTTAACATGTTGCTGATGCACAGGGTGACTACATAGACATGTAGTAATAGTATCATGTTGTTAACAGTACTGTGTGCTGGAATAATTCTGGGTATATCACAGCATGCCTGATGCAGTAAGGGTGTGATTGTCATGTACTGTTGTCTACACCCATGGTAAGTACCATAGTGAATCATCTGCACATGTTGGCATACTGGTGGTAAGGATGTCAATAGAAGGCTACATACATAGGTAGCACAGGGGATAAGGTAATGAATGTATTAATACGCAATGATGGACATGTAAACTGCAAGTGGCATGTTGCCCACACTGGACTCTGCAATGCGGATGTTTGAGGATGTTGATATGTGTGCAGTACTACACGACTGGTACAGGACACACAGGAGCACCCTAGCACTGCAAGTTCACATCTCATACCATGCTAGACAGCCCCAAAACACAAAACTAATTGTCACAGGAGGGACAGTCCCCATACTTGTCAGGGATACTGTGGTGGCAGGCCAGGTAGCATACATCCTACTAAGTATGGAACCACTGAGTGAAGGCTCAGTGTCTGTTATTTGACATGTATTACTGCAGGTATGAGCACATGGGTTTCCATCCAGTTATTGTACATCCTGACAGTACATGGTCTGTACATTTGTGTGTGCTGAGACTGGACCCTAGCCATCTGACCTGTGCATTTTCATTTACATGTGCATAGTGCCTGCATATTTGCACTGTTACCTACTGGAAGTGGTACAGCTTGTTTGTTGTACAATGGACTACATGCAGCTCTGCTTACTGTAGCTTTGTTTGCACGCATGTTTGCTTGCAATTACCCTGAAATACTGATCCCACCTGCAACACATAGTTACAGAGCTTCTCTGGACTCCTAGTGACATCTGCATAGCTTACTATATGTATGCCCATGTCTCACTTGACAGAATGTCACTGTTTGTCCTGTTCACATGTACGTTGCCTGTGACACATTGCATATGACTTACCTGGCATTTGTCCACGTGAGCAGTCATATATGCTACTGCTAACTAATCACAGGCACTACACCCTCACATATTCATAGTTTCATAGTTTCATAGTATAGTACTAGGCTATCTGCCCTGGCGCATTTGTAAGCCTAGCCATAGTGATATGGCTTTTGCCACCTCATGAAATGGTACAAAAATGTACAGAATAAATCAAGAATACTGTGCCTCTGTCTAGTAGTGACACAGTGAAGGTCCCCTATATAATAGAATTAGTTTACTGTGCCCCTGTCTAGCAGTGACACAGATGTGACCCCTGGGGTAAACTTACGATCTCCCATCCACTCATCAAGATTTCTCTTGAAGAGAGTCAGTGAGGGGCTCTGCCTAATATGAACTGGGATCCTGTTCCAAAGCATGGGAAGCCTTTGGGTTATGAATCTATCCCTCCAGCATGTCCTATTCATACTTGTGCCAAGGTTTAAGTCTTTAGCTATCGTGGTCCTGATGGATTTGGATTTTTTGAGGTGGAGCATGTCCATCAGATCCTGGTTGGACATGGCCTTGTACGTCAGGCAGAGATCACCTCTGAGCAGGCGGTATGCTACTGAACAGAGCGGAAGTTTCTTTAGTCTGGCAGAATAAGACATATGTTGGAGACCCTTGATCCTTTTGGTGAGGTACTTTTGTGGTCTCTCCAGCTGTTGCAAGTGCCGGGTGAGGTACATACCAAATGGGGCATTGTACTCAATCATGGGTCTGATGAGGGAGGAATATAGGGGTACAATGACATCCTTGGATCTGGATGTGAAACCCTTCATGATGAGGTGTGCAAGGTAGAATGTTTTTCTAACCACTTTGGCAATGTGGGTGTCAAATGAGAGGTCGCTGTCTACTTGGGTCCCTAGGTCTCTGATTACTTTTTCCGTACTCAGTGGGTTGCTGTCTATGTGATAATTTATGGGTACTTTGTTTTTTCCAAAAGGGATGACTATACATTTTTTGGCATTTAGTTTAAGACAGAGAGTACAGCACCAGTTGTCCGCTTCAGTGAGGCCTTTTTGTAGGATGTGTGTATCTGCTGGTGTATCGACTATGGCGCCTAGTTTGCAGTCATCTGCGAACTTTGTCAGCCATAGCCCTCCCATGTTTGCTTTAACATCTGAGAAATAAATGCCAAACAAGAGGGGTCCCAGGACAGATCCCTGTGGGACACCACTTGTGACTGGCTTTGAGTCAGACATTGCTCCAGCGATTTTAACTTTATGGGTTCTGTCCTTTAGCCAGTTTGCAACCCATCTAGTGACATAAGGGTTTACTTTTAAGCTGTTTAGCTTATCTATGATGCCTGAGTGGGGTATTGTGTCAAGGCCTTAGCCAAGTCCAGGTATGCTGTATGGACTGCTTTGCCCTCATCAATGGCTCTAGTGACTGTTTCGAAAGTCAACCAGGTTTAAAAGGCAGGATCTGCCCTTTACAAAGCCGAACTGGGTGGGGTCAAGCATCTGTAGGTTCCCTATGTCTCCGTTTATGAGTTCCATAATGACTCTTTCCATAGCTTTGCAGACCAGGCTAGTCAAGCTTATGGGGCGGTAGTTTCCAGGGTCTGTAGAGGCACCCCCCCTTGTGGAGTGGGACCACTGTTGCTGTACGCCAGTGTTCAGGTACATATCCCGAAGTAAGACTAAGGTTAAATAGCATTTTTATGTGTGGGTTTAGCTCCTCTTGGAGTTCACGTAACACGCACCCTGGGATACCGTCAGGTTCCATTGATGCTGTGTTATTTGCTTTGTTTAGGGCAGCTCTCACTTGGACATCTGAGATGACAGGGAGATTACATTCAGCTGGGATAAGTATTTCTTCTTTTGGGGGTGAAGGAGGCGAGAAATTTGCACTGAACCTGTCAGCCAGAATGTTAGCAATATCTGTGGGTTCAGTGTATTTTTTGTTGTTGTGAACCAACTCTGAGCATATCTGAGGGTTTCTGCCCAGGTTTCTAACATAGCTGAAGAAGGCTTTGTGGTTATCTTTAGTGTCCTTAGCAATTTTTCTCTCAAAGTTTGCCTTGGATGTTTTTATGAGAGAACGTAGTTTTCTGCTAATGATGATCAGAGATGTCTTCCCTTCATGGGATTTCGCTCTGACGTGCAGTAGCTTCCTTCTTTTGTTATACAATTTATGACTGAGGTCCACCAGACAGGATGCTTACTTTTGGTGGAGAGGGACTTGGATTTGTTTGGGACTGCATGATCCATGCATTTTTGGAGATGTCCATAGAAAGCATTTGTGAAGGATTTGGCATTGTGGGATGTGGTATCCACTGGCACAGTGGCTTAAAGGATACCATCTCAGTCTTAAGAAGAGTGAAGTCTGCTTTTGAGAAGTTTTTCACTGTGGCCTTTTGTGCTGTGGGTGGAGGTGGGATATGTATATCCAGGGTGATTAGTTTGTGGTCAGATCTCACTAGTGAGGGGGTATACTTCTGGTGTGGAGCATTTTGTCCCCATGTTTGTGATGATCAGGTCTAGTATATTATCTCCCCTAGTGGGAGAGGTGACTAGTTGTTCCAGTGCATTTGAATTTATGAATTCCAGGAACCTTTGGGCTTAGGGCTAGAATAATGTACCCAATCTATGTTTGGGTAGTTGAAGTCTCCCAGTATGATGGTATTTTGTGATACATTCATATCCTCCAATGTCTTCAGGAAGGCTGAGTGGGGTTCTTGAGATTGGGAGGGTGGTCTGTAACATGCTACCGGTTGTATAGCAGTTTTGCCTATGGTTAGTTGTACCTGTATGGTCTCTGATGATTCATGTGTTGCTACTAACCTGGAGGTGTGGGTGTCCTTTATGAATATGGACACCCCCCATCCCTTTGTGGTTCGGCCCGGGTTTTGGGGCCAAAAAGCATGATACGAGGTATAGCCTGGTAGCACTGGGGTGCTCTCAGGAGCCTTGAACCAGGTTTCAGTTACTGCACAGACGTTGATGTTCTCCATACTGAGGAGTGCATCAAGTGCCTGCATCTAGAGATTTAGACTTCTGGCGTTGAGCAGCATTACCCTTAGTTTTTTTCCATTTCTGTTGAACCACCTGCTTCACTAGGGATGGCTTGCACCTGTCACCCCTGGTCTTTCGGATATTGGCAAAGGCTCTTGCTACCCCCATAGTGCCTATGTTAGGCAAGGCTCAAATGACAAACCCACCTTCATAGGTATCACAAGGGATAAGAAAGTAAGAGTAATGCTACCCAACGCCAGAAGTCTAAACCTCAAGATGCATGCACTCAAAACTCTCCTTAGCATGGAGAACATCGATATCTGTGCAGTAACAGATGCCTGGTTCAGGGCTACTGAGAGTACCCCAGAACTACCAGGTTACACCTCATACCGTGCTTTTCAGCCCCAGAACTTGGAACGAACCACAAATTGAGGGGGAGTATTGATATTCATCAAAGATACCCACACCTCCAGGTTGGTGGCAAAGCACCAAGCATCAGAGACTATCCATGTGCAACTAACAATGGGTGAAACTGCCTTCCAGGTTATAGCCTGCTACAGACCATCCTCCCAAACCCAAGAACTGCACTCAGCCTTCCTGAGAACAGTGGAAATATGAAGGTCTCTCCAAACACCATTATATTGGGCGACGTCAACTACCCAAACATAGACTGGGAGCATGACTCTAGCTCCAACACCCTAGGCCAAAGATTCCTAGAATATATGAGCTCAAATGCTATGGAACAACTTGTTAACACTCCCACAAGAAGGGGAAACATACTGGACCTGATCATCACCAACATGGGGACTCTATGCTCCAGACCAGAAGTGTATCCCTCACTGGTAATATCAGACCATGAACTAATCTCACTGGATATTCACATCCCAACCCCACCCCCTGCCCAGAACACCACAGTGAACAACTTCTCTAAAGCAAATTCACACTCCTCAAAACTGAGGTGGAAACCTTCAAAGCCCACGGGCCTGTGGAAACTACAGACCAGACTGCAGATTCCTCTATAAACGCATTCTATGGACACCTTCAGGAATGCATGGATCATGTGATCCCGAATAAAACCAAGACCCAATCCTCCAAAGGCAGACGTCCTGTCTGGTGGACCCCAGCCATAAACAAACTACACAATAGAAGGAGGAAGCTACTAAATGATACAGCAAAATCCCAAAAAGGGAAGGCATCACTGATCAGTATTAGCAAATAACTACAGGCACTCATAAGATTGTCTAAGGCCAGCTTCGAGAGAAATTGCACAGGACACTAAGGATAATCACAAGGCTTTCTTCAGTTATGTTAGGAACCTGGGTGGTAATACCCAGATATGCTCAGAGGTAGTCCAAAATGTCAATAGAAACACCAAACCCACAGACATTGCCAACATTCTAGCTGACAGGATCAGCGCAAACTTCTAACCCCCCTCCACACCGAAATGGTAAATATGTATCCCAGCAGAGTGCTGCCCCCCTGACATCTCAGATGCTCAGGTAAGAGCCACCCTCTCCAAAGCAATACACACTGCATCAATGGGACCAGACAGTGTCCCGGGCTGTGTCCTACATGAACTCCAAGAAGAGCTACAACCAAACATAAAACTACTGTTCAATCCCAGCCTTACTACAGGATATGTGGCCAAAGAGTGGCGTACAGCAACAGTGGTCCCTCTACAGAAAGGTGGTGCCTCAACGGATCCTGGACACTATTGCCCCATAAGCCACACTAGCTCGGTCTGCAGAGCTATGGAAAGGATCAACATGGACCTCATAAATAAAGATATTGGGGAAATACAGACACTGGATCATACCCAGTTTGGTTTTGTTAAGGGCAGATCCTGCCTCTCAAACCTGGTTGATTTCTTTGAAACAGTCACCAAGGCCATTGACGAGGGGAAGGTGGTCCACACAGCCTACCTGGACATCGCAAAAGCCTTCGATACAATACCCCACTTGGGCATTCTAGAGAAGCTCACCAGCTTAAATATAAGCCCCTATGTCACTAGATGGATTGCACACTGGCTCAAGGACAGAACCCACATGGTTAGAATTGCTGGAGCCATGCCAGACTCCAAACCAGTTACAAGTGGTGTCCCACAAGGCTCAGTCCTGGGACCTCTCTTGTTTGGTATATATTTACTGGAGGTACAGGCCAACACAGAAGGACTGTGGCTGACCAAATATGCAGATGACTGCAAACTGGCCGCCATAATTGACTCTCCAGCCGACACAAGCATCCTCCAAAAAGACCTCATAGAAACAGACAACTTGTGCCAGAGCCATGGCCTCAAGCTGAATGCAAGAAAGTGTATAGTCATCCCCTTTGGCAAAAACAAAGTGCCCACAAAGTACCACATAGGTGGTAATCCATTAAGTACAGAAGAGGTAATTAGGGACCTGGGGACCCAAGTTGATAGCAATCTCTCATTTGACAACCACGTGGCCAAAGTGGTTAGAAAGACATTTTATATAGCCCACCCCATCATGAAGGGATTCACATCTAGATCAGGGGAGGACATTGTGCCTCTTTACTCATCCCTCATCAGGCCCATAATTGAGTACAATCCCCCTGTTGGGATGTACCTTACCAGACACCTGCAGCAACTGGAAAGACCCCAAAAGTACCTCACCAAGAGGATCAAAGGGCTCAAACAGATGCCATATGCTGACCGGTTAAAGAAACCCCAGCTCTACTCAGTGGCATACCGCCTGTTCAGAGGCGATCTGTGCCTGATGTATAAAGCCATGTCAAAGCGGAATTAATGGGCATGCTGCACCTGAGAATATCCAAATCCCATCAGGCTACACGCTTGAGAGACTTGAACCTCAGCACTGAAATAAATAGGACATGCTGGAGGGACAGATTCATAACCCAGAGGCTGACTTCACTCTGGAATAAAATCCCAGTCCAGGTTAGGCAGAGTCCCTCATTGACTCTCTTCAAGAGGAAGCTTGATGAGTGGATGGGACATTGTAGGTGTACCCCAGGTATCACTTCTGTGTCACTGTTAGACAGAGGCACAGTATACTAACCTCAGAAAAGGGCATGGCAAGATATATTTACAATGGATGGCGACAGCCAAACACATTCTGGCTAGGTTCATAAATGCCCTAGGGCAGATAGCCTAGTATGAACCTATGAACCTATGTACCTTGTTCCCCATTGGCCCTATGTGCTGTTAATCACCATGGCAATCACAATACTATGGTAGCATGTGCAAAGGTCAGTTGTCAGTCACCTCTATGGTACAGTTGTGGAATATGTGGGTCATGTGGCAATGTCACAGCTGCCACATGTACACAGTCAACCCTCTCCCCTACACATGGACGTACAACACATGTATGAGATGGAACCACATAGCCAAACTGGGGACTAAGCACTCTGAACCCAGTACTGGCATAACCTGTCAGGTGGCATGAAATACTACAGTGACTACAATACCAGTCTGATGTAGACCTACACTGACAGCAATACAAGCACGTGAACACACTGGCCCATTCGTGGAGCCTAAGAATAGCATCCTGCCTGAGTGGCAGACACCTCTGCAGCTGGCACACAGGCATACGTTATGCCTGAACACATCACGCATAACACATAGCACACAAATCCTGTGTGCCAAACAGTCACAGCCTGTACGGCTAGACAACACACCTGCCACAGTTGTGTTAGGTACCTTTATTGTCCGGTACAGTGAGGTCACGCTCACCAGGCTGGACAAGGTGAAGGTCACAGTGATATGCCCGTGGGGCACTATAGTCCACCACATAACACAAGCATACAGGTCAGTCAGAGGCATGGACACATATGACTCAGTCATTGTCCATGCCACATACCTTCTCCTGCTGTACTTATAGGGTGCTGACATCATCAGTGTTTAGAAAGGGGAATGTGCATCCTGTAGTGTGTTCTCCTAGTTGCCAAAAGGGACATTTCCCTCAGACAAAATTGCACACACACTAACCCCCCTCATCCAAACACACACACTTGCCACATTCAAACCACTACCTAACTATGTTATGACACTCGAGACGGACGCATTAGCAGAGCGTGCTATTCACATTACTTGGAGGTTTCCCTTCTCCTGCTTTACTTATAGGGTGCTGACATCATCAGTGTTTAGAAAGGGGAATGTGCATCCTGTAGTGTGTTTTCCCAGTTGCCAAAAGGGACATTTCCCTCACACAAAATTGCACACACACTAACCCCCCTCATCCAAACACACACACTTGCCATTTGCAGGATTCAAACCACTACATACCTATGTTATGACACTCAAGACAGATGCATTAGCAGAGCGTGCTATTCACATTACTGGGAGGTTTCCTTTCTCCTGCTTTACTTATAGGGTGCTGACATCATCAGTGTTTAGAAAGGGGAATGTGCATCCTGTAGTGTGTTCTCCTAGTTGCCAAAAGGGACATTTCCCTCACACAAAATTGCACACACACTAACCCCCCTCATCCAAACACACACACTTGTCATTTGCAGGATTCAAACCACTATCTAACTATGTTATGACACTCGAGACAGATGCATTAGCGGAGTGCGCTATTCACATTACTGGGAGGTTTCCCTTCTCCTGCTTTACTTATAGGGTGCTGACATCATCAGTGTTTAGAAAGGGGAATGTGCATCCTGTAGTGTGTTCTCCTAGTTGCCAAAAGGGACATTTCCCTCACACAAAATTGCACACACACTAACACCCAAACGTGCCATTTGCAAGATTCAAACCACTACCTAATGATGTTATGACACTCGAGACAGATGCATTAGCAGAACACGATATTCACATTACTGAGAGGTTTCCCTTCTCCTGCTTTACTTATAGGGTGCTGACATCATCAGTGTTTAGAAAGGGGAATGTGCATCCTGTAGTGTGTTTTCCCAGTTGCCAAAAGGGACATTTCCCTGACACAGGCTTGCACACACACTAAGCATTTGCAGGATTCAAACCCCTACCTCATTATGTTATGACACTCAAGACAGATGCATTAGCAGACTGCGCTATTCACATTATTGGGAGGTTTCCCCTTCTCCTGTTGTACGTATAGGGTGCTGACATCATCAGTGTTTAGAAAAGGGAATGTGCTCCTGTAGTGTGTTTTCCCAGTTGCCAAAAGGGACATTTCCCTCACACAGACTTGCAGACACACCAACCCCACTCACACACACACTGAGCATTTGCAGGATTCAAACCCCTACCTAACTATGTTATGACACTTAAGACGGACGCATTAGCAGAGCGTGCTATTCACATTACTAGGAGGTTTCTCTTCTCCTGCTGTACTTATAGGGTGCTGACATCATCAGTGTTTAGAAAGGGGAATGTGCATCCTGTAGTGTGTTTTCCCAGTTGCCAAAAGGGACATTTCCCTCACACACACCCACACTGAGCATTTGCAGGATTCAAAACCCTACCTAACTATGTTATGACACTTGAGACAGATGCATTAGCAGAGCGTGCTATTCACATTACTGGATGGTTTCCCTTCTCCTGCTGTACTTCTAGGGTGCTGACATCATCAGTGTTTAGAAAGGGGAATGTGCATCCTGTGGGGAGGCAGATGCCAAGCACACTCTGGCTAAGCTGTCATTCCCTAGGGCAAACAGCCTAGTGTTGACCTCTACACCCATATGTTTAATTGTCAAATGCACATTATTTGTTGTTGATAGACTGTTTGCAGGTCTTTATTGCCATAGCATTCCCTGTTTGTATGAACAACTTGTGTATCTGTGGAAGATGTTTGCATATGCGAGGGATCCACTATATCACGTATGTCTCTGTAGTAATTTAACTGTGTGCACTGGGCAGATTGCTGTAATGTGGTTGGTTCCTGGAATAACACGTACAAATACCAGATATGTGTGGCCAACTGCTAAACTGAGATTTGGCCTAAGTGTGTGAGCATGCCCAGTTCAGCCTTCCCATGGCATGTTGTCTGACATATGTCTCATTTATCAAAGTGTGTGAGCATGCCCAGTGTGAGCTTTCCATATGTTGAACTCTGCAGCCCACCACATTTGTGGATGAGTGTGAACTTCAACAAATATCTCCCGTTTATGGTTGTGTGTTGTGTGTCATGTTGTGTAGTTACTGTCCGACTGCTTTGTGTGTGAACACAACAGGGATTATACTGTGCCTGCAGGGTTTGCATGGGATACTTTGCATACAGTTGTCAACATCCTTTCATACTGACCTAACACTGTAGTACCGTATAGTGTACTGGTTCAGTACTTTGACTGTGGTGGACAGTATCCTGGGCTTTAGTCCTATCACTGCTTTACATTTCCATAGTGAGCACAACAGCCTGGTTAGGGGCCAGTTGTGCACATCTGACCATGTTGCATTATGTTCAGATATGAACTACTTAAACCAGGCTCGTCCAACATTGGTAGTGTATTCCACAACATAGGTGTACATTTGCAAACACTAGCGATGTGCCCTAGGCCATTTCTAATGCTAGTCGGAGAGTGTGTTTGTCCTTCAACACACATTGTAAGTGGAGTTTGCCATGACATATGTCATGGTTAGTATACTGTGCCTCTGTCTACCTGTGACATAACAGTGATACCCAGGGTAAACCTACCATCTCCCATCCACTCATCAAGATTCCTCTTGAGGAGGATCGATGGGTGACTCTATGGATAGCCTGTACTGGGAGTTTACTCATGAGTGGGGAGTGGCTTCTGTGTTATGGATCATGCAGTACAGCTTGTCCTATGTATGTCAGTGCTGGGGTTCAGGTCTGTCATGTGCATAGCTCACTGCCATTCAGATTGTACAAGGTGCAGCATGTTTATTGATTCCAGCTTGGACATGGCTTTATACATCAGGCACAGCTTGCCTCTGGGTGGGCAGTATGGCAGTGTGTGTAGCTGCAGTTTGTTTAATCAGGCAACACATGGCATCTGTGCAAGCTCTTTGATACTCCTGGTGAGGTACTGTTGGGGACTTTACAGTTGATGGAGGTGTCTGCTGAGGTACATCCCACAGGGGCTATTGTAGTCAATTGTAACGCTGATGAAGGATGACTGCAGAGCCACAATGACCTCCCTTATCTAGATCTGACAACCTTCATGATTAGGTGGGTATATGGTATGTTTCTGTAAACACTACAGCCACATGTTTGTCCAATGCAGGATATCTATCACCTTGTGTCCCCAGGTCTCTCATTACATGTTAAGTACGTAATGGGTTAACACCTATGTGGTAATTGGTGGGCACTTACTGTATATCCATGGGGTTGACTATACACTTTTCTGCAATTAGCTTGCTGACATGGCTATGGCACCAGTTGTCTGTTTCTATGTGGCCCTTTTGTGGGATGCTTGTGTCAGCTGGAGGGTCAGATATGGTGGGCAGTTTGTAGTCCTCTGCAAACATGTTCAGACACAGTCCTTCCATGTTGGCCTGTACCTATGGGACATATATACCAAACGAGGGAGGTCCCAGGACCAAGCCTTGTGGGATGCCAGTTATATCTGGTTTGTAGTCTGACATGGCTGCAGCATGTCTGACCATGTCAGTTCTGTTCTTGGTCTGGTTTGCAACCCCTCTACTGACATAGGGGTTTATATTTAAGCTGGTGAGCATATCTATAATGAACATGTAGGGTATTGTATAGAAGCCTTTGCAAGGTCCAGCTACGCTGTGTGGACCACATTGCCCTCATCAATGACCTTAATGACTGTTTCAAATGAGTCAAACATGTTTAGGGGCAGGATCTGCACTTAAGAAAGCCACACTGGGTAGGGTCTGGTGTCAGTAGGTCCCCAATATCTTTATGTCTGCAGTACATGCTGATCCTTTCCATAGCTGTGCAGACCGAGCTTCTCAGGATTCTGGGGTGGTAGTTTTCAGTATCCATTCAGGCAACACCTTTGTTGAGAAGGACCACTGTTGCTGTACACTGCTCTTTGGGTACATATCCTGTGGTAAGGCTGACATTGAGCAGTAGTGTGATTTGGCATTCCAGTCTTCTTGGAGTCCATGTTGGACTCAGCCCAGGACACCATCTCATACCATTGCTGCTGTGTGTTTTGCTTTGTAGATGCTGGCTGTTACCTCAGCATCTGCAATGTCAGGGGCCAGCAGTCTGCTGGGATAGATATTTTGCATTCTGGGGTTTGCACTGCACCTGTCAGGATGTATGTTGGCAATATGTGTGTGTGTTTGGTATGTTGTTTGTAATATTTGTGTGATTCAGAGCATATCTGTGAATTCCCAACACAGTTCCTACCATCAGTTGTGGAAGCCTTGGGATTATCCTTAGTGTCCTGTACAATTTGTATCTTCATAGGTTCATAGGTTCATACTAGGCTATCCACCCTAGGGCATTTGTAAGCCTAGCCAGAGTGTGTGTGGCTTTTGCCACCCCTTGCTATGTGAATATTATGGCCATTTATAATTTGCTTTGCTGTGCCTCTGTCTGGACATGACACAGTGAAGACCCCCAGTGTAACTCTATGATCATCCATCCACTTGGCAAGATTCCTGTTGAAGAGTGTCAGTGAGGGGCTCTGCCTAACATGGAGTGGGATTCTGTTCCAGGGTGTGGGGAGCCTCTGGGTTATGTATCTGTCCCTCCAGCACATCCTATTTCATTATGTGTTGAGGTTGACATCTCTCACTCTCACAGCTCAGATGGCTTTGAGTTTTCTGGGGTGGAGCATGTCCATTACTCCTGTGTTGGACATGGCCTTGTACAACAGACATACAATGCCTCTGTGTAGGCAGTATGTGACTGCATTCAGCTGGGGTGTCTACATCCAGGCAGCATATGACATATATTTGAGACCCTTTATCCTCTTGGTGAGGTACCTTTGAGGTCTTTCTAACTGCTGCAGGTGTCAGGTAAGGTACATCCCAAATGAGGCATTGTACTAGATTATGGGTCTGATAAGAGAACAGTATAGGGGCACAATGACCTCTGTTGACATAGATGTGACTCCTTTCATGATACGGTGTCCAATATAGACAGTCTTCCTAGCCACATTGGCAATGTGAGTGTCACATGACAGGTTACTGTCCACTTGTGTCCCTAGGTTCCTGATTACTCCTTCCATACATAATGGTTTACCACCTATGTGGTAATTTGTGAGTACCTTGTTTGGTATTTGGTGGGACATTCATACTGTCCGGTGTCTTCAGGATGGCTGGGTGGGGTTCCTGTGTGTGAGAGTGTGGTCTGTAGCATGCTACAGACTGTACAGCAGTCTTGCCTACGGTTAGTTGCACATGGGTGGACTCCAATGCCTTGTGCATTGTCAGTTACCTGGACGTATGGGTGTCTGTGCTGAATATGGATACTCACCCTCCTTTTATGTTTTGTTCCAGGTTTTGGGGCCATAACGCATGATATGTGGTATAACCTGGTAGTGCTGGTGTGCTGTCAGGAGGCTTGCAGCAGGTTTCTGTCACTGCACAGACATCGATGTTCTCCATACTGGGGATGGCCTCGGGAGCATGCATATTGAGGTTTACACATCTGGCATTGGTCAGCATTACCCTTATGTTTCTTTCCACTTATGTTTTGTAGGGTGGTGGGTTAGTCTTTTCAGCCTTGCCTATGAAAGGCTCTATGGAGGTGGCAAAAGCCTTATCCAATATCCAGACGCCCAGGGTAACAGGTGCAAGCCATCCCTGGAACAGCTGCATGGCTTGTCAAGCATGACATCCCAAGCAGACAGACATTGGATCCCCTTGGAATGACACCAGTAATTGTGCCACTTGTTATAACTGATCATTCCATGTTTGTACTGTGGCATCATTCTTGGTAAGGGTAGAATGCTGCAAACGGTCAGTGTCATACCAGCCTGGACTACATAATCGGGGAGCTCATCTATGTCTCTTTTCATGTAGTCCGGGGAGGTACATCTCAGGTCATTCACACCAGCATGGACTATGACTGCATCATATTTCTACTTGCTTTGGGGTGACCTGCATACTTGTGTTATGTGGCGTATTGTAGCAGCCTACAGGCAGCTTACTGTACCCTTTCCCTTGTTCAGTCTGGTGTGCGGGACAGCAGCGTGTCTCACTATGGAGTCACCTATTACAACTGTATCAGGCATGTTGTTTCTCCTTCTGGCCTGTGACTGTTTGGCACACCAGCTTTATGTACTATGTGTTGCATGTGCTATGTTTGGAGGTTGTTTGACTGGGTGTCTGCTTTGGAGGCCTCTGTTGGTGTGGTGTGTTTGTAATTGGCCTCCGGGAATGTTTTTCTGTGTTTATGTCTTTGGTTTGCAGTTGTGATAGGTCTATGTGGGACTGGGTTTGTGGTGTGTGTGGTTACCTTCTCCTCCTGACTAGTTTTGGGAGTACTGAGTTGAGGGAGCTCAGCCTCCAGTTTGGATAGATGGTTGCATCTCTCACATATATTTGTATTTCTTGGGGAGTTGGGGGTTGTCTTTGTACTTGGGGAAGGTGTAACATTGCCTCAAGATTCACAGATTCAACTTGTTGTGGCTGGCCTTAGTGGATTGTATGTGTGGACATATTTTATTGCCATACTACTGATCAGTGATTACTTTTTTTTATGTTTGCTCTATCATGTAGTAGCTTCCTCATTCTCTTGCATGGTTTGGTTATGGCTGGTGTCCACCATGCCAGATGCCTGCATGTATGGCATTGTGTCTTGTTTTAATTTAGGATTGCATAATCCAAGCATTCCTGGCAGTGTTCATGGAATGCCTGTATAACAGGTTCTGAGGTGTGGCCCATATTTTGCACCTGCACAGGACCTTTAATGGATTCCACATCAGTTTGGAGGAGTGCAACTTTTGCTTTACACATGTTTTTCACTGTGGTTTTCTGGCCAGGGACTGTGGTCAGGATGTGTATATCCAGTGTGATTACTCTATGGTCTGGTCTTACCAGTGAGCAATACACTTCTCATCTTGCCATCCAGTACCCATGTTGCTGATTATCACATCCAGTATACTTACCCCTCTTGTGGGAGTGGTACATTGTTCCTGGGCATTTTGGTTTATGGATTACATGAACTATTGTCCTACAGTGTTGGAGCTAGTATAATGCTCCCAGTCTATGTCTGGGTATTTTCAGTCACCCAATATAATGTGGTTTGGAGGACTTGATATATTCATGTATTCCAACATAGGCCAGGTGCAGTTCCTGGTGTTGGGACGGTAGTCTGTAGCAGGCTATAAACTGGGGGGCAGTTTTAGCCACTGTTACTTGACCATGGCTAGTCCATGCTGCTTCTTGTTGTGGTACCAACATGGGTGTGTGGTTATCCTTGACAATTATTGCTAGTCACCCTCCTTTTGTAGCTTGTTCCATGTTTTGAGGCTGTACAGCACAGTATGAGGTGTAACCTGGTAGTGTTAGGGTGCTGTTGTGAGCCTTGACCCAGTTTTCTGTTACAGCACAGATATCAACATTCTCCATACTGGGTGAGTTTAGACTGCATGCATCTTGCTGTTTAGACTTCTGGCATTGGGTAGCATTACATCTAGGTTCTTATCCCTTCTGATACCTATGGAGGTAGGTTTGTGTTTTGAGCCTTACCTATTCAGGGCACGCTGTGGGTAACAACAGCCTTTGCCAGTATCCATACGGCCTGCACTGATAGGTGCATGCCAGTCCTAGCAGGTGGAACATCATGTCATGCTCAGCATGTCATCCCAGGCTGGCACACATTGGATCCCCTTTGACTAACTGCAATACTTCAGCCAATTATTGCACTTGATCATCTCATTGTCATATTGTGGCATGATGCTTGGTGAGGGTAGGATGTTAGTCACGGTCCTCAGGTGTGCATACAGTACATGGTGTTACATTACTTAACACATGGCATTCATGCCTCAGGTGGTGCTGCAGGGCTGCCTCTGTCGGATACACATATTACACTCCCTGTACATGTTTGTGAGCAGGTCATGTCATTTTAGGCATCCCTGTTATTATTTGAGTGAGTCAGAGGGGTATCATTCCCAGGGTTCCTACTGAGCCAGTGTATGTGCTATGCATTGCCTCTTTGCCAAGGCCAGGGCATACTGGGCATGCCTCCTTCTGCCTACTGGGGCAGGCTCAGGTTGTTCCTCCTCCGAGTCACGCTCTGCCTGTGATGGCCTTGGCAATGGTGGGGGGCTGTTTGGGCCAGCCCTATGCTGGTCCTGCTGCAGCTGTTTTCGCAAGATCATATTATGTAGCATAGCACATACCATGACAATTTGGGTACATGTAGTTGGTGTGTACTGCAAGGCTCCACCAGATGTGTCCAGACACCGGAACTGTGACTTGAGCAGCCCAAACACATGCTCTATTACATTATGTGTTTGTGCGTGTGCCTCATTATGGCATTCCTGTTCAGGTGTGTGTGCGTTTCTGATGGGTGTCATCAGCCATGGCTCCAGTGCATAACCTGCATCCCCCACTAGGTGTCCATGTGGGATGTCCCCATTGGCAAATGTCTGGTACAGCTGCATCAAATGCCAGATGTGGGAATCATGGTAGCTCCCAGGGCAACCAGCACACACATTCATTATTATGCCCTGGGCATCACACACGACCTGGCAGTTGATGGAGGGGAAGCCCTTGCGGTTAATGTAGGCCCTACCCTGCTCACCGGCTGGTGCTTTGATGCGTATGTGTGTGCAGTCTATTGCACCCACTACCTCAGGGTATTCCGCTATTTGCTGGAAGAGACGCATATTGCTGGCCAATACCTCACGGGCATTGGGGAAATATACATGATCACCTACATGTGCTGACATGGCATCCAGGAACTGGTGCAGTACCCTGGAGGCTGATGCCTGTGATATCCCCATCATATCACCAGTTGGTCTCTGGAAGGTACCTGTTGCTAGTATTCTTAGGCCAACACATACCTTGGTTTCCACTGGGATGGGTTCCCCTCTGTTGGTTCTGTGTGTGAGGCGTGGCCTGCACAGCTCCACTATTTGCTGCAGGAGGTCTCTGTCCACTCTATAGCGCTCTACTATCTCCAGCTCATGTAACCCATGGTAGGTGACCCTGGGCCTGTACACTCTTCTCCGTCTCCTCACTGTGGGTTGTCTGGCACCATCTGCATTGTCACCACCCTCAGCAAGTTGCCTATGTCTCATTATGACAGCTATGGCAGCCCCTAACATTTCTGCTCTGAGTTCAGCTTTTTCAGTTTTCACTTCTAATAGCTTACTCCTGTCTTGCAGTGTCTCTTGTGAGAAACATCTTGCACTGCTGTTTGCAGAGTTTTAAGTGTTGGGCTGAGCTACTATTCTGCCTGTGTAATTGCCTGCTTCTAATTGTTTTCACCTGCTAGCTCCAACAGTATTCCCTGCTAGCTTCCTACTAATTCTGTTGCTTCCTTTTTCCTTTCTGTTTCCTCAGGGGGGAGCAGCATGCATACCAGCAGAAACACGCTCACAGTGGCTTACACGCACGCACACATGCTTACACGGTTCAGAATCTGCTTATTCAGGTTAAAACGTGTGCACACCAGCTCAAACAGTGTTACAGGTCTGCCAACAGGCTTCTACATGCTAAGTCTGCCCTACACGCGCGCACACCCGCGCAAACAGTGTTAGACATCTAGCAACATACTCCCACATGCTTAGTCTGTCTTACACGCGCGCACACTGTCCTACTTGTGCTTCACTGCACACACAAGAAACTTTGGTGTAGGCAACAGTGTACACCTTCCATTTCTTGACTTTCCCATGCTTATGTTGTGGCACTCCTCTTTCCATGATATGTGTCTGACATCTGTCATGTAACTCTGGCCTCCAATGAACTGCATTTCTTTCTGCCATTCCCCCCTGTGATGTCACCTATCTCCTACTCTGTTCCTCCCCCTTATGTAACTCTTACACTACTCAGAATGTGCTCATTTGCTATGTGACAGTGGAATTCAGTATCCTAACACTCATTTGCATCAGATTGCCTACTAATGCTTAGTTACATGTCTTAGACTCAGCTTCCCCCCTTAGCAACCACTACATGGTGGCCATGTTGTTTTTGGTCTGCTGGTCCCTGCATTGTAAATCCATGTATTGCATAAAACCCACATTTGTGGGTTTATAACCTTCATTTTTATGTTATTATATAGCGCAGCCCGTTTGCGCGGGGCTGCGCTGCATTTAAACACCGGCGATCGCCGAAAAAAATATTTATTTCTCCTATTTGCATTGGGGTACCTTGCCAATGGCCACATATTTGGCCATTGGCATGCTGCCTGACACATATGCACCCTTTATTTGGAGCTGACATGGCTCCATTGTGGTTTTTGCAGAAACGTACTCAGTTGTCAACTGAGTACATTTCTGCAGCTAAAACGGCTCTTACACGGGCTGCTTTGGGCTTCCTGGATCACTAATCTACCTCATTTGCATGCTATTCAGCTGCAAGTGAGGTGATTAGCTTATCCACGCCCACTCCATGTAAGAGACATTTTAGCTGGTCTCTTACACGGACTTTGGGCTGTTCCTGGATCGTGAAGGCTGCATGGAGTCTTACACTACTCTTAGACTCCGTGCAAGCCTTCGTGAATCCTGCCCTTTGTAAAAAAAAAAAAAAAACATTTCATCAATATATTCAACCATTTACATTTTAGTTATAACTATATATAAGCAGTTGGATTGATGTAGCTAATATATTACGTGTTTGCATTGTTCTTGCATCTGACTCGGTTTATGTTTGAAAAAGGTCCTTGGCCCAGCCCACCTGTCTAATTAACATAAGGAATAAATAAATGAGGTTTAGTTGAGGAGAACTGTCATCACTAAGAGCCTTAAATGTAAATAGAATTGCTTTAGTCTTACTGTTTTAAAAATGAACTTGTTGTTTATGAATGAATTCTTTGGTGGGTTTTAGATAGACAGATAATACTGTGCCATTAGCATTTATCACAATGTAGTAGTACGAAGGACTTGCCACAGTGTGATTACAAATGCTGAAAATACTGATCACTGGGGTGCATAACATACATATGCTATGAGGCACTGCAGAGGCAACAAAAACACCTCCCACTTGACAGACTGATATTTGCTAAACAGGCCGTTTGCAAACCAAACGGCCTATGACCAAAGGTTGAGAAAAAACAAAAGTGATAAACTTCCATCCTGTTAAACTACTTTATCAAATCTATAAAACATGTCTCTTTTAGTGAGCTACCTTCCTTATTCATAAGGATGGCATTTGTAAGTTTGATTATTACTGTCTTTTTTGTTTTCCTTCCTGAAACCATAGTGGGTATCATGAAGAGGCAACAGCGCTCCAGAAAGCCCACAAGTCGGTTATAGGTCTGGCATGAATTTGTCTGTGACCAATACAGCAGCTTTTCACTGACAGTGTAAACATTCTTCAAGTATGTAACAGTCTATTAATCAATTAACAGTTCTAACAATAACTTCTGATGATTCTCATAGATACTTAAACAGAAGACCATTCACATCACAGGAGGACCCAGCTATTTTGATCGCCATGACCAATACTATAAATTCAGACCCAGATACTTTTCCTGCAGACAAGGGGGAAACAATATTGGCTGATTCAAACTCTGACTTGTAGTTAGTTTACATGAAAGCACTAGCAAGCATTCAAATAAAAAAGCACAGATTGATTAGCAATGCTGCTTGCTCCCTTTTCCAAGTTGACGTTGAGGCCAGGCACTTCTGCTCCTTTTGTACCTCAAGGAATGAATACCTTCTGCCAGAACTTTTTGATTAATTACCATACTTATTCCTGTATTCTGAAGACATTATGTCATACATTCTTACATTCTGCATTAGAAAGGTTTTCAAGCATTCTATACTCAAAGGCACTACAGGTACCGATGAATCTGAGTTGCATCCATTCTGTCTCTCTAGTAAATACAGCCCTTATACCTTCCTTTGCAGAGAAACATATATTCTTCCTGTGAATGTACTTAGAGCATTAGAAAATAATTCAAAGGTAAAGTTAACTGCGTGAATGGTGAGCTAAACCAAGGCCTTCATCGCCATCCCCCACTCTGGAATCACAGATAAACTTACTAAACTGGGCATAAATCCCTACATCACTTGATGGGTTGCCAACTGGCTTACTGACAGAACTCAGACTGTACAAGTAGCCAACTCCAAATCTAGCTCCAGACAAGTGACAAGTGGAGTACCTCAGGGTTCAGTCCTGGGACCGCTCTTGTTTGGCATCTACTTCTCTGAAGTATAGGCCAACACTAAGGGACTCTGGATAACAAAGTTCGCAGATGACTGCAAACTGGGAGCCATTATTGAATCCTCAAATAATGTGGATATTCTACAAAAGGGTCTTACAGAAACAGATGCTTGCCAGAGCCATGGGCTCAAGCTTAATGCCAAGAAATGTATAGCTGTCCCCTTTGGGAAAAAACATGTACCCATGAATTACCACATATGTGGCAGTACACTAATCACTGAAAGTGTGATGAGAAACTTAGGGACACAGATGGACAGTGGTCTCACCTTCAATAACCACATCACCAAAACAGTCAGAAAACCCTTCTATGTGGGAAACCTCATCACTAAGGGCTTTTCATCCAGAAAAAAGGAGGTCATTGTCCCATTGTACTCATCCCTCATTAGACCCATTATAGAGTACAATGCCTCATTTGGTATGTACCTCACAAGACATCTGCAACAGATGTAAAGGCCACAGAAATACCTCTCTAAAAGAATCACAAGCCTAAAGCAGATGCCCTATACTGACCATCTAATAAAACTCCAGCTATACTCTGTGGCATATCGTCTACTCAGAGGCAATCTCTGCTTGACATGCAAGGCCATGTCAAACCCTGAGCTGATGGACATGCTCCACTTATAGAAATCCCAATCCCTCAGAGTCACATGCTCCAGGGACCTAAACCTTGTCATCACAATGAACAAAACATGCTGGAGGGATAGGTTCCTGACCCAGAGACTCCCCATACTCTGGAATAGACTGTTCATACATGTCAAGCAGAGTGCCTCCTTGGCCCTCAAAAGGAACCTTGATTATTGGATGGGTGGTAGGAAATTCACCCCGGGGATCACGTCAGTCGCCCTGCTAGACAGGGGTCCAGGGAAGTAAATATTGTGGGAAGAAATATCCAGGGAATTGTTATGGCTAGGCTTGTATAGGCCCTAGGGCTGATAGCCTAGTACCAACCTATGAAGCTATGAACCTATACAAAACTAGAAAACTCTGCTCTTGTGCAACACAGGAAATTCAAATCAGAGATGAGATTTTGAGGCTTATCTTGAGGCAAATAATCCAGGGCCCCACTAGACTCATTTATTCTTGGAATAATTCAAAGGCTATAGATTCAACTTTGATTAGCAATTGTGATCCTGTTATTCTGTCACAATCTTGGTTAATAATTTTATTAAGAATCAACCCATTTAGTACATTTTGCTAGACAATTGAGGTAACTGTGATGCCCCAGCACTGGTCCAGTAATCAAGGAGCCTCAATCCTCACCACTGGCAATGGTGGGAGATGTACACAGTAGGAGGATGACAAGTACACACACAGTAAAGTGCACTTTGCCTTAAGAGCATACAGAGATCACAGTCAGTCTGGGGCTGCTTTCTCCCTCTTGCTCCACATCCCCAGTAAGATTCCCCAGTGGCACAGCTATAGAGTTGAGATCTCAGCTGAGTGGCTAAGCTAAGACCTCCAGCACCCTCTCTGTCCAGCCAGTGCTTTGTGTCCCTGTCCAAGTAGCTGACACACACACACACACACACACACACACACACACACACACACACACACACACACACACACACACACACACACACACACACACTTTGAGATTTGATTTATGCACAAACACACACACCTAGGAAAGGCTGGCACAGGTTTACTAGCTATGCCCTCTTCTGCCCAGACTATAAGGTGCTTTTGCCCCCACCAATCACTCCTTATCAGCTACTTTAAGGCCCTTATCAAGGGTGTCCATTCTGAGTAATGTTACTATTAATCCAAATGGTAGTTTGACCAAGCGCCAGGCTATTAGGAGTGGCCTGTACAGTGTCAACAAATGGATATGCAAGTACTCTAAGAGCTTAACCATCTCTAGACAGACCAGCCACAATTGAAAGGTTTAAATATATTTAATAATAAATAATAAAATAACAAGACAATACTCAGTAAGTAATCAGTTACATCAGAGTTCAAAATCACAGGAAATATTTAAAAACAACATTGCAGGACAGTCTCAAATAAATAAAGAAAACATCTAAGCCATACTTTGCTATATTCCTATTGGAATCTAAAAGAGTTACTATGCCCTAAAAACTTACTTAGAGAACAACAAGCAGGCAGAAGTGGTGAGAGGGTGTCAGATCAAAGACAGATACAAAATGCCCTTTCTCTCTCTCTCTCTCTCTCTGTCTCTCTGTCTCTCTCTCTCTCTCTCTCTCTCTCTCTCTCTCTCTCAGAGAGTTCTTAAATTAATATCTCAAATATTGCTGGGATACATGCAGCATGACATCACTTTTTTTCACCACTCTTCAGTTCTCAGGCTAAACCCTCTTTGTCAGAAACAACCAGCATTTTAGAATCTCCCTGTTATAAATACATATCTCTCAGATGTTTGCAGATTCTGGAAGTCATAAAACAATAAAACACTTCTACATCTTAAGCCTAGCAATTACTTCTCTTTCAAAACAATACAAAAAACTTCTAGCTCTAGACATTGTGTCTGCTACTGCAGTGAAACTGACAAATAACATCTTTTGTTTATGGCCCAGCTATAAAGTAATTTAACCTCAACTATTCTTAAGTTTTGCAGATTAATCCCCTGAAAAAAAAAAAATATATATATATATATATATATATATATATATATATATATATATATATATATATACTGTTACAATAGTGCATACAAGCAATTGTATCTTGCTGGTATTCACAAATGACATATAACTATTTACAGAATTCCAGATAGCTATGCTGGCAGTATCTCCTACGGTCACACTTCTATATAAATCATATTAATATTCTCAAATGACATAATTATTTACAAAATTCCATATAGCTAGGCTGAGAATGTGACAGTAATGATGAAAATAAAAACATCTGATATGTGTTACTTGAAAGATGAAACCTGAAGTTCTTCTGTCATTCCTCTCATTTAAGTACACACTCCAGATAGTTATGTTAAACTACAATTACCTCCACAAGCAATGCTCATCTGTCCTCTCTAACAGCAAAGTCTTTGAGACTTTTAATACCATTTTGATGACAATGTTATATAATTTCTTGTAAAACATGTTCACTATGTGGGATTCCAAACCCCTTACTCTAAGTTATTTTAAGTTAATCTAATGTGATACTCATCTACAAAGCATCCTTACATCAGAATGTCTTCGAGAAGCTTATAAGTTTTTCAATTTCCAAATCTTTGTGCCCCAAGCAAAAGTCACAGATGGCATATCATACTTATCATTTTGTGCTGGGTCATAATTCGGGAAGTACAAACTTTCTTCTGCTGCATTAAATAAAATGAATTATTTGCTATGTCTAAAAATATCCCTAAAGCTCAGCTGTTTTATTTGATAAATGGATTATTTTTGAAGAAATAATCACCTCCACAAAAAGATTAATTCATCTGACATTCAAATCCATTTGAACCTGCTGCCATTAAGACACCAGAGGCAAACACAATAAATAACAATGCAAAAGTTGAAAAGCACCTCCATTTCGAGACTTCTCTGTGACTGTCATTATTTTATTTTTATTTACTTCTTTCATGTCCTAAAAAAATAAGCAACATGTGTCTGTCATTGTGTTATTTTTATTTACATCTTCCAAATCATAAAAAAGAAAAGTATTTTACAATATTAGCATAGATTTATAATATTGTATGGCATTTATACATCAATATTTAGATTTTGCATGTTTTATTTAATAGCTTTGAAAAAACATAAAACCAGTGTCCTTGAGTATTAATTTATCGTTTGGGGCATTTGACACCTTAAAATGAAATGTGGTTGCAAATTTGTTTTCTTCTTTGTTCCTTTGAGTACCTAGGTCAAGTAGTTCATAGATTATTTAAATGGATGCAACTGTTGCACTAAAATTATGGTTGTAAATGCTCATTTACTCTCAACTGGCATGTTAGAGCCATACGGATAAATGTTATGATTTACAATATTAATTTATAACATAACTCAGACATACCTCTCAACTGTACAGTTTTTCGAAGAATGCCCAGATTTTTGCCTAATACTTTTGAACTGTTCATTATAAAAAACTGTGTTTTTTTGACAAATCACTAGGATAATCTAAGGGTTAAAGTCACTAAAGAATGACATGTAGTTGAGTTTCAGACTTCATGTTCTTTAGAAAATATATGTTAACACAAATCCTGTTATTCTAGCAACTTTCTAAGTATATAAAGGTAATATTTAAAATGTGTCCCTAATTTTGGACCTCTATCCCCCATTATGTCAGGCTTTGCCCAACTTTCTTGCACTAAGAGGTTGAGAGGTATGGTTTATTACAGAATTCAAGCCATGTAAACATATAGGGGTATTCAAATAAATTATTACTATAGCAATACTCATGCTATACTGGTGAGCTCTAGCAGCACTATGGTTATAACAGACACACAAAGGAGTTGCAGTGTGCAAAAGCCCATTAATAATTCATCTGCATGCATGGCTCCAAATACTTAAGGCACACTAAGAATTACCCCAGCATAGAATCTTGCAGTTACAGAAACAGACAGATAGACACATACACATATGCTTCTACAACTAAACATGCACACACACACACATATACACACACATGCACACACACACATATACACACACACACACACACACACACACACACACACACACACAAACACACACACACACACACACACACACACACACACACACACACACACACACACACACACACACACACACACACATAAATGCCCCTACACCTAGACTACACACACACACACACACACACACACACACACACACACACACACACACAAACACACACACACACTCACATATATGCCCCTATACCTAGAACACACACACTCACATATATGTCCCTACACCTAGACCACACACATGCGCACACACACACACACACACACACACACACACACACACACACACACACACACACACACACACAGCCTCATTTAAGTTATCTGTACTAACAGACTGGATGCTGTCACAGACAATAAGAGGAATGCACCATGAATTGACTCTATTCAGTCTTCAGAGTTGTACACAAAATGGCATGATACAGCTTGCATTTGAATCACTCTGCTGAGGTAGCCCAGTCATGCTGCATGGCTCTGAGGCATACAATTAATTTACATCTTGAGCAGCCACATTTGCATGCAATAACACACAGCACAACCGTTGCAATGCTATTTCTCAAAGCCTTCATATTGCTGTAGCACTACTGCTGTCTTCAATCACTTGAGAAGTCCTGTGTAAAACAGAACAGTACGCTATGTATTTTTAATACCCCTATTATGTATTCACATGATGCAGGTGCTGTTTCTGTGCCTTAATACTGACTCCCCTCTTTTACACATAAACATTTTGTATCACTAGACAGTGGTTATTAAAAGATTCATTCAAGGTAAACAATCAGAAGTATGTGGCATTTCAAAATAAATATAATGGAAAAATATGATATCCTATGATCATACATGCAAAAAGAGTTTGAATTTTTAATGTTTATTTCTGCATGATGCTAGAAATTTAACTTTTAGTGTACAAGCAAATCACTTTGTGCATATAATTTATTCCCAGTTAAATTTAGATATTTAACACAGTTTTAAAGACATCACTCACAAGAACTGTATGATTAACTGTAGTTTCTGATTTTGTATCAGTCATTTTAGTTTTCAATCTGTTCATTTTTTCAGCTACAATGCATTTCATACATTTCAACCCCCCTCAGCTCAGGATAAAACAAAGGAAGGTGGTATCTCAGTGTTTATAAAGGACAAATACACTGCTAGACTGGTCCAACAACATGGCTCACTTGAGTTGCTCCATGCCCAGCTAACCATAAGTGCAACCCCCTACCATATCCTTGCTAGCTATAGATCGCCTAACATGAGTCTGGAAAACCACACCGTCTACCTACACCTGAATTCTCTTAGCATTCAGTCTAATACCATACTTATGAGTGAATCCAACTACCCTTTCATTAACTGGGAGACTTATACAACCCATAATTTACTTGCTCAGAAGTTTTTGGACTTGGTCAATGCAAATACTCTGGAGCATCTAGTTGGCTCTCCAATCAGAGGTACAAACATTCTAGACTTTACTTGCTCAGAAGTTTTTGGACTTTGTCAATGCAAATACTCTGGGGCATCTAGTTGGCTCTCCAATCAGAGGTACAAACATTCTAGACCTAGTTCTCACAATCATGAGGGGATCCTGATACCTCCCATGCATTAACGCTTCCTTGTTAAGACCTGACTACAAAATTATCTCCTTTAGCATTAAAACTAACCTAAAACCCCCATCAAACTCCAAACATGTTAATAACTTTGCCAAGTCCAATTACCTCAAACTAAATAACAGCTTATTAAACTTCCAAGCCCCATGAAACCCAGATGAAAAGCAATTTACAACCACATTCATAACTGCATAGAGGAGGCAGTACCTGTCCTTGTTAAACTTTTGAATACTGGCAAATATAAACCACTCTTGTGGACTCTTAGCATAAACAGGCTATTCAACAAAATGAAAAAAAAAACTCTCCAAAGCCAATAAAGAACAGACAAAACAGTGCAAAAAGACACTCACCAGTCTAAACAAACAAACAAATTAGAGAGCTGGTCAAATCTCCCAAAACAAACCATGAGGAATACATAGACTTCAAGTTGAAAGATAACAGCAAGACTTTTTTTTAATTATGTTTATAATCTCAGCAGAAATGCTCAGCAATGTGTTGAGTTAATCATGAATGGCAACACTTACACCCAGCCTGAAAACTATACCAAACCTGCTAGCCAACAGATTCAGTTCAAGCTTCTCCCCATCATCTCCTACCACACCCAAAGTAATACCTGTGACCATCTCCTACTGGTCTTTTCAAATGAACAGGTTCTTACTGCACTACCTAAAGCTAAAAACACAGCCCCCATGAGGCCAGACAACATTACAAGATGCTTCTTAAATAACTTAAAACAGAAGCTATCAGGGTCACTAAAACCCACTTTAACCACAGTCTCCAGACAGGCTATGTCACAGAGGAATGGAGGACTGCAACAGTCATCCCGCTGTGCAGTGTAGGCCAATCAAATGACCCAGGAAACGTCAGACCCATAAGCTTGACCCGTCTTATCTGCATGGAGAGAATTATCATGGACCTGATCAATAACGACAAAGAAAATCTCTAAATACTGGACCTAACCCAATTTGCTTTTGTCAAAGGGAAATCTTGCCTGCTCAGTCTTGTGGACTTCTTCGAGAAAGTGACCAGGGCCATGAATGTAGGTAAAATCGTACAAAATACTTACCTAGACCTGGCCAAAATTTTTGACACAATCCCCCACTCAACGATCATAGATAAACTTAGCTAAGTTAGGTATAAACCCCTACATTGTCAGACAAATAGAATACAGGCACACTAACAGAACATATGTTACATGGATAGGCAAATCCACTTCTGATAAAAAAACTGTTACTAGCAGTGTCTCACATGGCTCAGTGTTGCTGCCCATCTTGTTTGGCTCACCAGTTTTGCCAATGACTGTAAGCTGGGAGCAATCACTGAATCCTCAGATTATGTTAATATCCTACAAACAGGCCTAAAAATGACAAATGACTGGTGGCAAAACCATGGTCTGAGACTAAATGGTAAAAAATGCATAATCATACCCATAGGTAAATCAGATATCCCTGAAAATTATAATAATGATAGTACAACCCCTAAAAGCAGACCCAGTGGTGATGGACTTGGTAACACAGACAGATAGTAACCTAAACTTTGACTACCAGGTAGCTACAGTAGTGAGGAAATCCTTCTGTGTGGCTTAATTTATAACTACAGGCATGGCATCAAGTTTAAAGGAAGTCATAGTGCCATTGTACATGGCCCTCATTAGGCCCATAGTTGAGTACAAAGCTCCCTTCTGCATGTATCTAACCAGGCACTTACACCAAATGAAGTGGCCCCAGAAGTTTCTCACTCAAAAATACAAAGAGTAAGACACATGTCTTATGCAGACTGACTAAAGGCCCTATCTCTTTACTCCATCTCAAATTGTTTATTGAGAGGTGACTTATGCCTGACCTATAAGGCATTCCCTGATCCTGCTATGCTAAAAGTGTTACATATTTGCAAGAAAAAATATATGAGGGCTACACCTCCTATGGACCTGAGCCTTATTAATAACTCTAACAGAACTTGCTGGAGAGACAGATTCGTATTCCAAAGGCTGCCTCATCTATGGAATAAACTTCCCATCTTTGTAAAACAAAGTCCGCCCCTCACTGTCGTCAAAAAGAAATTGGATAATTGGATGGGGAACCATATATTTACTCCTGGGTACCGCCTCGGTCCATTATGGACCAAGGCAGTCTGTAAAATGACTCAGGGCTCCAACACCCAAAGACCCACTACCCTGAAAGTACCCCATCCTATATCTGGGGAATTAAGATATAATATTGTCACATCCTGCGTATTATTAGCTAGCCTTGTAAAGGCTTTTATGCCATTAGCCTAGTAATCACATGTGAATCTATGAAAGTATATTTGCATTTTGGCAATCTACTATAACTCAACATTAACATATTTCTTGCAGGTATCATTTGGTACTCACAAACTAAATGCCTTTGTCAAACAAAATTAATTTTAGGGTAACAGTTTACCTTCCCACTTATGCCATACTATGCTGCCCCTGCAGTATCAGGTAAGTATTCCATTCTTTGAATTGCAGTTCTGATAAAGACACAGTTAAGATAAAGTTCCTTTTCCACTCTACCTTCAGTCCTGCACTCAGAAGGCTGTCGCACACAACATACTACAGCACAAAGGTGAAGTGTGCACAGTGTTAGTTTTGATACTATTTTTAATACTTTTTTATCCTGAATTTTAAAAGGTTGGCATTTAAACACTTTCATGAAGGAGATGTTTATTTGTTTTTATGTTTTTGCTGAGCAGGTGAATCAAACTAGACGTGGCTGCCTGTTACGCTTTGTTGTTATTCTTAAACTAGTTAAAAGGGGGGTCATCCATAGAATTAAAGTGGCCATATTCTGTGTATCCACGGTGCCACACATTACAAAGCAAGTAACTTTTGAAGGGACTGCTTACAAGACCACAGCGGTAGCGGCATCTGTTTGCTGTACCTTCCCAGAAACACTAATATTTTGTTAAGAGGATCATCACACCACCTGAGTTAATATTAAAATGAAGTGCTCTCATCTCAGGATGTACATTCCTTATCAATCACATCGGCAAAGTGTACTTCCATTAGTGCTATTTGAAAGGCGAATAGCCCACCCTTAAACCCCATCTAGTTAGTTCTAAAGAAGAAAGGAGTTGAGTGGTTCCAGCCCTCCTTACATTTGGTATTAATAGTGAATGCCATCTGCAGATATGGCCATGTTGGTATGAATGTAAACTTATTCATACCAGCCATTTCAAGAGGGTAAGTAAAGTAAAACAGTGATACAAAAATATTGTAACTGAGGAACAATTACTTCATTATCCAGAGCTCACATAGATATACTGCAAAGAGCACTACACAAACTATTTAAAATGATCAGACTGCTGGTTCAAAGAAGCAGCATAAGAAACAACATGTATTTAGCTCCAAGAACACCTACATAGATGAAGTTATAAAAGTTTTAACTTCTGTGATACGCACTGAATGATGTAACCATGCCAAGTCTCTAGCATTAATAACATCACTGTAAATACTACACTTTATCCAGTAGACTCTGCATGGGAAATCCTGCTGTAACTCATCAGCAAAAGGATGCATGCAAACATAAATTTTATAATAAGAGCTGGATCTCATTCTTTGGAAGATTTTACTTTGGCAATGGGAAGAAATGACTGTAGTGATGAGTTTACGTAGAAAGAAGAGAATGAAACTGCACTAATGGGATGAAAGTATGTGAAAGTGACAAATTATCCTTCAAAGCCCCCGGGCCTGTGGAAAATACGGCCCAGACCGCAGAATCCTTTATAAACGCATTCTATGAACACCTTCAGGAATGCATGGATGATGCAATCCCAAATAAAACCAAGACCCAATCCTCCAAAGGCAGACGTCCTGTCTGGTGGACCCCAGCCATAAACAAACTATACAATAGAAGGAGGAAGCTACTACATGATAGAGCAAAATCCCAAAAAGGGAAGGCATCTCTGATCAGTGTTAGCAAAAAACTACGGGCACTCATGAAATCATCTAAGGCCAGCTTCGAGAGAAAAATTGCACAGGACACTAAGGATAACCACAAGGCTTTCTTTAGTTATGTTAGGAACCTGGGTGGGAATTCCCAGATATGCTCAGAATTAGTCCAAAATGTCAAAAAATACACCAAACCCACAGAAATTGCCAACATCCTAGCTGACAGGTTCAGTGCAAACTTCTCCCCACCAAAAGGGCAAATATCTATCCCAGCAGAGTGCTGTCCCCCTGACATCTCAGATGCTCAGGTAAGAGCCGTCCTCTCCAAAGCAAAAAACACAGCATCAATGGGACCAGACGGTGTCCCGGGCTGCATCCTACATGAACTCCAAGAAGAGCTAAACCCAAACATAAAACTACTGTTCAATCTCAGCCTTACCACAGGATATGTACCCAAAGAGTGGCATACAGCAACAGTGGTCCCTCTCCACAAAGGTGGTGCCTCAACGGATCCTGGAAACTATCGCCCCATAAGCCTGACTAGCTTGGTCTGCAAAGCTATGGAAAGGATCATCATGGACCTCATAAATAAAGATATTGGGGACCTACAGACACTGGATCCTACCCAGTTTGGCTTTGTTAAGGGCAGATCCTGCCTCTTAAACCTGATCGATTTCTTTGAAACAGTCACCAAGGCCATTGACGAGGGGAAGGTGGTCCACACAGCCTACCTGGACCTTGCAAAAGCCTTCGCTACAATACCCCACTCGGGCATTATAGATAAGCTCACCAGCTTAAATATAAACCCCTATGTCACTAGATGGGTTGCAAACTGGCTCAAGGACAGAACCCACATGGTTAGAGTCATGTCAGACTCCAAACCAGTTACAAGTGGCATCCCACAAGGCTCAGTCCTGGGACCTCTCTTGTTCGGTATATATTTCTCAGAGGTACAGGCCAACACGGAAGGACTGTGGCTGACCAAGTTCGCAGATGACTGCAAACTGGGCGCCATAATCGACTCTCCAGCCGACACAAGCATCCACCAAAAGGGCCTCATAGAAACAGACAACTGGTGCCAGAGCCATGGCCTCAAGCTAAATGTCAAAAGGTGTATAGTCATCCCCTTTGGCAAAAACAAAGTGCCCACTAATTACCACATAGGTGGTAATCCATTAAGCACGGAAGAAGTAATTAGGGACCTGGGGACCCAAGTTGATAGCATTCTCTCATTTTGCAACCACGTGGCCAAAGTGGTTAGAAAAACATTTTATATAGCCCACCTAATCATGAAGGGATTCACATCTAGATCAGGGGAGGTCATCGTGCCTCTTTACTCATCCCTCATCAGGCCCATAATTGAGTACAATGCCCCTTTTGGGATGGTACCTTACCAGACACCTGCAGCAACTGGAAAGACTCCAAAAGTACCTCACCAAGAGGATCAAAGGGCTCAAACAGATGCCATATGCTGCCCGGTTAAAGAAACTCCAGCTCTACTCAGTGGCATACCGCCTGCTCAGTGGCGATCTGTGCCTGACGTATAAAGCCATGTCCAATCTGGAATTAATGGACATGCTGCACCTCAGAAAATCCAAATCCCATCGAGCTATGCGCTCGAGAGACTTGAACCTCAGCACTGAAATAAATAGGACATGCTGGAGGGACAGATTCATAACCCAGAGGCTCCCTTCACTCTGGAATAAAATCCCAGTCCAGGTTAGGCAGAGTCCCTCATTGACTCTCTTCAAGAGGAATCTTGATGAGTGGATGGGGGATTGTAGGTTTACCCCAGGTATCACTTCTGTGTCACTGTTAGACAGAGGCACAGTATACTAACCTCGAAAAAGGGCATAGCAAAATTAATTTAAAATGGGTGGCGAAAGCCAAACACACTCTGGCTAGGCTTATAAATACCCTAGGGCAGATAGCCTAGTATGAACCTATGAACCTATGTAGTAATCTAGACATGCATAACAAGAGGTTATTTTATTAGAAACTTATAAGCGATGAGGCATTATGAAGAGTGTCATTACTGTATAACAGTTTTGACACCACTGCACATATTAAAAAAAAGACTCTGAACATATGGAGATAGCCACAATTATATTTATAAAATCATTCACTATTCAGTAACAGCCTGTTCACAATTCCCAAGTCAATAATGACTATAAATGGTTGCTCTACATTTGTATAAGGAACATGTCACACAGAATATAAAAGAAGTGGACAGGTCTTCTGTCCAAACACAAATACAAGGTGACATAAAAGGAGGCTATTGTTAGAAATGAGATTTACAAAGTGTGTAGATTGAAAATAAACTGCATTAAATACTGATATGGTGGATAGGATGCAAGGCTTGTCACCTACATGAAGATTCAAACATCTTAACAAGAGACTACCTCAAAGCATTATCTTCTGACACTTAATGATAAGTCAAAGGCCATAGACCATGAGATAGATACAATTGAAAACCTTCTTTCCCACAGTAAAAATACAAGCATGAGAAAGACACAGCAGAGCAGTCATGTAACTAACGCTATAAAAGGTAGAAAGCTGACGTGTGTGGTAACAGCCAGATAAGTCAGGCTGTCTAAGCTATGTAAAACAACACTGTCTAGCTTATCTTACCTTTGGAAAGTCATGAACTCTCTGCCAACAGGATGTGTTGAAATCAGTCAAAAAGAATCAAGTATTTAGATGCAAAAATCATTTTGTTAAGAATTTCAATGCAGCAAGTAGTGACACGTCGTAAAATACCTGGTTCATGGTAAGATATAGGTTCTACATTTCGAGTGTTATCAAAGCAGCTTGACATAAGAAACCATTCCCTCCTCAAATACATTGTTTGAGTGATGTGTGATGTAAGAACAGAAGAAATGACAGATTTGTTCCAAGAGGAACCTTAAGCATTTTTTTCCTGTATCATGTAGTCTGTGTGCTGTTTTATGAGCTGCATAGGTTCTAATGATTGTGTACCATTCCACGGGGACAGCTTGCTATCTCATTACTTTTCTGGTTTTGTCTCTGCTGTAAAGGCTGGGCCAACTACAAGTAGCATTTTCATGAAGATGCCATGGACATGACATGTGGCATCTCCTAAGGATGGTGTGGGTATTACATGTGGCATCTCCTAAGGATTTTTGGATATTTTATGTGGCATCTCCTAAGGATGTCATGGGTATGGGCAGAGCAATTATGCAAGTGAAAATGAACTTGCCAAATGATGCCTTAGACTGCATTACATTATCCTTGTTAATAATAAATCACCCAGACCCCCCTGACCCCCACCCATACCAGCCACACAGTAGATGACTGTAGTCACATAAGGAATCCTTTGAATAAGCACCATGAAGTCCAACTGATGTTTTCACTTTCAAACAACAGTATCTCTACTCTATAGCTGAGGAAAAAAGCCTCAAATGCTGTACTTAGGGCACAAAAGCTTCTCATTTGATAAACAAAATAGCATCAAACACAATTTATTCCAAAATACAGCAGAACGGTTGGTTTGTTCAATATTTTTTCCCACTGAAGCAAGACAGAGTTTATTGTCTTCAACAGACAACTCTGTAAGCACAGTACCCTTAGGGAATGCTTTTATCTACAAATGAGACCAAACACAGAAAACCGTTTAAAAGGACAAACCCATAAACTAACTGCCATCCTTTCATATCTCGCAGTGTGTGTCACATCTAAGAAACAAACAGAACAGAAGAGTTACTAGGAAAACTGCAGCCTTCAAATGTACTGTCTACTAGAGTGCAGAAAGCCACCAGTTCATTTTGTACAATACCAGCTTTCCACTAGAATCGACAGCCACTTAAAATTCTGTACAATTGCTACTGAGTTATTTAACACAACAGCAAAAGAGTTTAAAACAACAACTAATATTTCAGGGCAGAACTGACTGCTTCATAAGCAATGTATTTGTCTTTCTTCTGCCCCATGCATTGGTCCCAGGTGTGTACAACAAGTGTACAGATATTATTATTATTATTATTGTTATAATTATTATTATTATTACTATTATTATTATTATTATTATTAATAATCATCATCATTATTTTTTAACTTCTGGATTGACTGATTTGGGTGACACAGCAAATCTACTGGCTGATAAATTCAGCTCAAGCATCACACACCCCCTCCCGACTCACCTCCACTTTCTCCAGGTGAAATTCCTTCCAACATACTTCCCCGAACTGTTAGCAGGGACAAGGTGCTGGAACACACAGTAAAACCAAGAACACTGTCTCATTGGGTAACGACAACATCCCTGGCTGCATGAAACTGAACAGTCTAAAACATGACCTATCAGTACCACTTGAGGCATTCTTCAAATACAGACTCAAGAAAGGCTTCATTCCAAATGAATCAAGGACCACAACTGTCTTTCCCTTCGTAATGGCAGACCATCAACCAACCCAAGGAACTACAGACCCATCAGTCTAACAAGCCTAATAAGCAATGCCATGGAATGAATTATAATAGAAATTATAAATAAGGACATTGGCAACCTACAGACACTAGACCCATCCCAGTTTGGTTTTGTTAAGGAAAAGTCATGGCAACTTAAACTGGTAAACTTCTTTCAGAGGGTCACCAAAGCAAGGGATGAGAGTAAAACATTGCATACTGCATATCTTAATGTAGCCAAGGCATTCAATACAGTATCACACTCAGGCATCGTTGACAAGCTTTCTGAGTTAGGCATAAATCCTTACATAACTTACTGGATTGCCATCAGGCTCACAGATAAGACCCAAGATGTCAGGATCGGTGAGACCACCTCCACCAAGAAACTGGTCACAAGAAGAATACCCCAGGGCTCCATGCTGGGCCTACTCCTGTATGGAATCTACTTCTTTGAAATCAAGGCTAATGTTCAAGGCCTCTGACTCACCAAGTTCATAGATGACTGTAATTTGGGAGTTATTATATATTCCACCCCCCCCAAGACACCAACATCATGCAAGAAATTTTAACACAGACAAGTGACTGGTGCCAAAGTCAAAGCCTAAAACTCAATGCCAAAAAATAAAATATAACACCCTTTGGGAAGCTGTCAACCCAAGTTAACTACTCCATTGATAAAACACCCCTAAGAGTCGACTCAATGGTAAAGGATCTGGGAACATATGTAGACAGCAATCTGGCCTTTGACCAACATTTAGATAAAATAGTGAGAAAATCATTCTATGCTGCCCAACTTATAAGTAAGGGTATGGCATCCAGGTCCAAGGAAGTTATTGTACCACTCTACTCAGCACTTATCAAACACATCACTGAGTACACTGCCCCCTTTGGCAGGTACCTAAACAGACACTCGCAGCAGTTGGAATGCCCACAAAGGTTTCTCACCAGAAGAATTCAAGGTGTGAATACCCTGTCCTATACTGATCACCTAAAGGCCCTATCTCTGTATTCAGTGTCCTACCAGCTGATTAACAGGATATTTACCTGGTTTACAGGGTTTTCTCAGAGCCAGCTCTGGTGGATCTGTTGCACATGTGCAAAACAAACATAACTGGAAACACTAGATCCAGGAATCTGAACTTTGCTTGTGACATAAACAAAACATGCTGGAGAGACAGATGTGCATCCCAGAGACTTCCTGTACTATAGAATAGGCTCCTTTTTCTTGTAAAATAGAGTTCATTCCTGACCCTAGTGAAACAAAACCTTTGCAACTGGCTAGGAAATCATAAATTTACTCCCAGTCTGGCCTCCATCTCCCTTATAATAAGAGGTGATCAATAAGAAAAGTATTATCATAACTAACATCCCCCCACACAAATCCTTTATCTACCTCCCTACTAACATGACCCCCCATGATACTCAGAATCCAAGTGGTTTTGGGGTGTACAGCTTGGCTTGCAAAGGCTCTAGTAGTGGCTAGCCTAGTAACAACCTATGAACCCACGATTGCTCTAAAATTTGGTAGAATACCATTTATAATAATGTGTCTGATTGTCTGATTTTCTTATCATTACAACTGCTTTTAGTCTGGCTGGCAGTATGATTGTCTGTTGTAAGAGTGAAGACCATAACTATGATAGGCAGAATATCAGAAATGCTAGTATGAATATGGAGTTTTACATATTAAGTCCAAAAATGAGGCATCTCAAAAAATTCCCCACCCTATGAGGACTGCTGACCTTGGAGATGGTATATATAATTAGCAGGGTACATAGTTATAGATCCTCACATCAGTAAGGAAGAGCTATATGGGGCAGAAGATGGCTGCCAGATCACTGAGTGCTGCTTCACTTTTCTGGTCTCTAATCTCAAAAATTTGCCTGAACTATTCTTTGGAGCAGGTTGCAGCACAATATGGAAGTTTTCAGACCAGCTGTCATCAAGCTTGATTTCTTCGTTGGTGGTTTGATCTTGCATGTTGTCTGGAGGTTTCTTTTTCTATTTCTAGATTAGATGGAAGGCATGAAAGAAGTCACTGTCAGAATTTTGGAATTTTCTACCTGGACTGAAAATCAGTCCATTGAAGTGGTATTTGCAAAACAGTTCTACTCTGGGGACTCAGACTTCATGTTGACAGGTTGTATTGTTTAAGGCTGTGATGTGATTTTATTCATTTTTCAACATATTTTCAGGTGACTGAATTTATCTATCTATTGTATCTTGTAGTACTTTTTCCTTTATGCTTCACTGAGTAACTCTTATGGCATCATATTAGGATTTGCTGTTGTTTCAAGGAGTTCCCCAAGGGTCTATCCTTGTCCTCTGCTATTCTCATTTTTCACTAAGAACCTACATACTGCCACCACACAAGCATCTCTTATACAGTATGCAGATGACTCTACTCTCATCTGCTCTGCCCCCACTCTACCAGAACTACAACAAATCACACAGGAATCATTCTGTTCTGTAGAAAGCTGGCTATCCAATGCTCATCTCCTACTCAACCCAAGTAAGACAAAACTTCTCCTGTTCCAATCTTCCAAAGCCACCCAAAATACCCCCCACTTCAAAATTCTCGCCAAAGACAATACCATCATCTCTCCATCAGAACACACAAAATTACTCAGTGTGGAAATAGACAACAAACTTAGATTTGACACCTACATATCTCTCACAATAAAAAAAGTTCACAAGAAACTTGGTGCATTATATTGAAGCCACCAATTCTTAACCAAGGCGGCTAGAATCTCCATAGCCAATTCCTGGCTAATCTCCACCCTAGTCTATGCATCCCACATACTTACCAACCTTAAACCGACAGACCTATACAAGCTGGATGCTTGTTACAACAAAGTTGCTAAATCTGCCACTGGAACCTCCTACTGCAGCCATCATTGTATCTCCCTTAAAGAACTAAACTGGCTAGCACTCCCACAACTCCTTCACTTTAATCAACTCACCCTCGCTCATAAACTTATTAACCACCCCCTTAACATCCCTTCCCTTCAAACCCTTCTCCAACCCTATCACCCCACTAGGCCCCTAAGATCAAGCAACAAAAATCAACTCACTGTTATCAAACCCAAAAACTTAGCAGGAGAAGCCATATTTTCATGTACCATATCTAAACTTTGGAACAATCTTCCACCATCTATAACTACTCTACCTTCCAGCAGCCTTTTCAAGACTGCGCTGAAATTCCACTTAAATTTGCACTGGCTTTGTCCTTGTTCTAATCCATACTAACATCCCCACCCTTACCCTCTCCCCCCACCTAGACTCTTAACCCAACTATACTACCGCCACTACTAACCACAGTCAGAAATAGCTAGTTGTCTTTACATATTTTAACATCTTGCCTGACAACGTTGTTACTAATATTATAAACAAGAAACTATCTTAACTTGCAACATTTACTGTATATTTATTTATTTATTTATTTATTTATTTATTTATTCTATTTATTTGCAGTTGGTTTACCAGGATAGTCCATTGGGCCAAGATGAACCCGTTTTCAATGGAGTCCTGGGGAGAAAAGCTCCAAAAACAAGCAAGGTTACAGTAAGGTTTTAGATTACAACCATTACAAATACTACAGACTAGTGAAAAATATTACAAATAGTACAGACTAGTGAAAAACATTACAGATACTACAGACTAGTGAAAAAAACATTACAATATAAATACTAAAAAGCCATTACATCTTAAGGAAGGTTGCACTAAGAGGTGCATTCTAATGCATTCTTTGTAAATAGCTTAGTGCATGCAAGAGCAGGATGTATGAATTAGGAGAGTAAGTAAAAAGGAAATTGCCAGTGTAAAGAGGGGAAGAAATTATGTGTGGTGGGAGCAGAATCATTCCCACTGGGATATGAGATGTGAGTGAAGAGATTTTTTGAATGAAAAGCGGTTTGAGGTAGTACGAATGGATGGTGGTAGGGAGATCCAGAGACGTGCTAGACCATAAGATAGGAGATTTTTACATGGGGGACGAGTTAGTTTATATACTTCTATTAGGTTTTGGTTGTTAGATCTTAGTAGTCTATCAGGGAGGTGCATTTTGAAGGCAGCGGAAAGGGAGGGATTGAAAATGAGCTTGTGTGCAAGTGTAAGTTGAGTGTAGGTGAGATGATTGGATAGTTCTAGCCATTTTAGTTTGTGCAGAGATGTACAGTGGTGGGTGTAGGACTTATGGCTGCTAGCGAACTTGGCAATTTTGTTATAGCAAGAGGAGAGTTGTGTTTTAAGGGGAAAATTGTAGGTTAGTTAGGAGTGGGGCTCCATAGAGAAGGGAGGGGATGAGAAATGTGGTAGAGAGAGTGAATTTAGTGGAGGGCATGAGATAACAATTTTGTCGGTAGAGCACACCAAGTTTTTGGTGTTTTTTTTATATTTAGTTGAAAGTGGGGGTTGAATTTAAGCTGATTGTCAATTTGGACTCCTAGTAATTTGGCCTCTGATACCAATTCGAGAGATGTGTTGTTATGGCTAGTGATAGAGAATGTGCTTATATTGAAAGAGGTGACTTTAGAGGGAGCAAATACCATTAATTTGGTTTTAGAGGCATTGAGTGCTAGGTGATTTTTTTCATCCATTGATTGGTGGTTGAGAACACATCCTGTGTAAGCTTTAGGAGTGTAGGGATGGAGGTGGCAGAACAGATAATAGTTGAATCATCTGCGTATTGGATAATATTTGTGAAAGGGATGGAGTTGCAGAAATCGTTTATAAATATATTGAAGAAAAGGGGACCCAGTATGGATCCCTGGGGAACTCCAGTTGGGGTGTTAAGGAATGAGAAGGTGTCCTTTTTCCATTTTACTGCTTGATATCTATTGGATAAGTAGCTGGTGAACCAGTTCAGAGAGGAAGGTGATAGGTTAAGCTTAGAGAGTTTAGTTAGAAGTAGATTGTGAGAGATAGTGTCAAAGGCCTTAGAGAAGTCAAGTAGGAGGGTAGAAACAATGTGGCCAGAGTCCTGGGCTTTATTCACAGTTTCTAGGAATGAAACAAGGGTGGTCATAGTGCTGTGACTGGGTCTAAAATCATGTTGCATTGGAGTTAGTAGGTGACTGTCTAAGAGATGAGGTAGGAGTTGTAGATGGATACACCTTTCTAGGAGTTTAGAGATGGGAGATAGAATAGCGATGGGATGAGATAGAATAGCGATGGGATGGAAATTAGTGATATTGTTATTGTTGCCACCTTTATGCAAAGGTATGATAAAAGCCTTTTTCCAAATTTGGGGTACTAAACTTTCTTGGATAGAGCGGTTGATTAGAGTACTGATGGGGTAGGCAATGACTTCGGCAGCTATGCTAAGAAAGTATGAAGGAATGCTATCGGGGGCATTAGAGCATGGCTTCAGTATATACTGTTGATAATCAATATCTTGTTATTGTATTAAAGCCAAAAACCTGTAATGTTGTTTACTATTGCTGCAACTTTGTATCTCTATTTATCACGTACATGATGTAGAGCTTTTCTCCCTGAGCATCCGCTGAAAAAGGACCTGCACAGTCGGAATTTCCCGGTAAACAAATGTAAATAAATAAATAAATAATAAGGCACATTTTCTATCTGTTTGTTATTAGTCTATCAGCATTTTGATGACTGTAGATAACTGGGAAATACTGGCCATTGTTGATCTGTAGTGACTGTTGTCCTTTTTTGGCCACTACAATCTTTTCTGGTTATTACTGGAGTGCCTTCTGTGTGGAGTCTGAATGTCCTCCCTGCGGATGAGTGGCATTCGAAAGACATGTATAGAATGGGCGTGCCTTTGTTGAAGGTTGGGAGTCAAGCTGGCACCTCGGCACTGTAAAAATCTACTGCCAATCATTAGCGGACCGGAGTTCCGTTGTGGCGACCCCTAACCGGGAAAAGCCGAAAGAAGAACAACAACTTTATGTTTAGCAGTTTTGCAGTTTTGTTACTTAAGCTACAGCACTCTTTTAACATTAATCAAAGAATATTTCATTCAGTTTTCATACCTTAATGTGTATAATTATTTTGTTATAAATTTTCTTTATCGTTCATATTTTTGTGATGTAAAGTGCTTTTAAATAAAGCACTCTAACAAACTTGAACTTGTGTTTTGGGGGTTATTCTGTCTGATGTATTATACCATACTTAGGGTCAGCATTTAATGTGGACTGTTGAACTGTTGTCCTGCTATATACTTCTCAACATGCAGACATTGAAAATCTGGACAGACTCAAAAAGTAGATAAATCTGCCAAAAAAAATAGTTAATAAGCATACAACTTGCATAGTTAATAGCGTAACTATTTATACAACCATTAAGATTCATTACTTCATTATAGGCTGTTGATTCAGTGGTCCATTTGTAGTCTAGGTAATGATCCCTCCAATTTACCGACTTGAATTAATACCACCCCCTGACTTGCTATTGGCCCTTTTCCATACCTGCTTGTTGTGGAATATCAGACCTCAGAAATAAAAGTTTAAAGGTAGAGTGACAAAATGATACAAATATAAGCAGAATAAGTATGTTTTAATCAGACTCTACTTGAAACAACCAACCCCCCCCCAAAAAACATCAATTTTCACATTGCCTGTATTCCAGCCTCCCTAAAGGTAAGGTGGAATATTCTTATTCTCCATAAAAAACTGATCAGCTGGGCTTACCGTATGACAATTCACTGACATTTAAATAAGTCTCTGAGAGTAGACAGTTCTCTTGCAAAGAAAGAATAAAAAACTCCTTTAATTTTATTTTGAAATTCCCTGGGATCCTTGTATAGCTCATCTGATTTAAGTGCATGAAGTTTTTAATTTTATAGCCAGCCTTCAACATGTTTAGTGTTTATAAGTGCACAAGTACACTAACATAAACAAACTAAATTCTCCATTTAGAAAACTATTTCAAATTGCTGCTAAACTACCATTACATTTAGTAACTTCACTAATTCCTTATACCAACCTCCTTCTCCCACACTTCACTCCACCCCTCTATACCTTCTTTTAACAACTCCACCCCCTTAATCAATTATGTCAAAGCCCTTAATTAGCTTCTTAAATTCCTCAGAGTACCACATACAATTGTCACCATTCATTTTCAACATGCAACTTTTCACCTCCTTCAAGGCTTCTACCATAACAGCATCCAGCATGTGAGGTCACAGTATAACACACATCAATATATCCCCCACTCTACTCACAGAAGCATACTCAAGGGCTATATCACCACATCATACATTAATAATGCATAAACCACTACCTCAGTAACACTCCTCCTTAACCATATTAAAAGATAAAATATTCATCACAAAAACATACAGCAACAAATTCTCTTAAATTTCCAGACTTACATGTTACATCCCTGATCTATCTATTATTTTAACCACTTATATATATCTGTTCAATTACTGATATACTGTGTGACTCTGAGTGACTCACTTAAACCAGAGAGTAGTCCAAGGCTTCCCTGGAAAGAGATACTCATATAGGTTCATAGGTTGGTACTAGGCTATCAGCCCTAGGGCCTATACAAGCCTAGCCATAACAATTCCCTGGCTATTTCTTCCCAGAATATTTACTTATCTGGTCCCCTGTCTAGCAGGGCGACTGACATGATCCTGGGGGTGAATTTCCCATCTCCCATCCAATCGTCAAGGTTCCTTTTGAAGACGGCCAGAGAGGTGCTCAGCTTGACATGTATGGGCAGTCTATTCCAGAGTATGGGTAGTCTCCGGGACAGGAACCTAACCCTCCAGCATGTTTTGTTCATTATGATGACAAGGTTTAGATCCCTGGAGCATGTGGCTCTGAGGGATTTGGATTTCTTTAATTGTAGCATGTCCAACAGCTCTGGGTTTGACATGGCCTTGTACGTTAAGCAGAGATTGCCTCTGAGTAGACAATATGCGACAGAGTATAGCTGGAGTTTTTTAGATGGTCAGCATAGGGCATCTGCTTTAGGCCTGTGATTCTTTTAGTGAGGTATTTCTGTGGCCTTTCCAGTTGTTGTAGATGCCTTGTGAGGTACATACCAAACAGGGCGTTGTACTCTATAATGGGTCTAATGAGGGATGAGTACAGTGGGACAATGACCTCCTTTTTTCTGGATGAAAAGCCCTTAATGATGAGGTGTGCCACATAGAAGGATTTCCTGACTGTTGTGGCCATGTGGTTATCAAAGGTGAGACCACTATCCACCTGTGTCCCTAACTCCCTTATCACACTTTCGGTGTTTAGTGTACTGCCACTTATGTGGTAATTCATGGGTACATGTTTTTTCCCAAAGGGGATAACTATACATTTCTTGGCATTGAGCTTGAGCCCATGGCTCTGGTACCAAGTATCTGTTTCTGTAAGGCCCTTTTGTAGAATATCCACATCATTTGGGGCTTCAATAATGGCTCCCAGTTTGCAGTCATCTGCGAACTTTGTTAGCCAGAGTCCCTTAGTGCTGGCCTGTACTTCAGAGAAGTAGATGCCAAACAAGAACGGTCCCAGAACTGAACCCTGAGGTACTCCACTTGTCACTTGTCTGGAGCTGGATTTTGAGTTGGCTACTTTTACAGTGTGGGTACTGTCAGTAAGCTAATTGACAACCCATTGAGTGACATAGGGATTAATGCACAGTTTAGTAAGTTTATCTATGATTCCAGAGTGAGGAATGGTGTTGAAGGCCTTGACGAGGTCCAGATAGGCTGTGTGGATCGCCTTACCCTCACCCATGGCTCTGGATAGTGAATCGAAGAAGTCAATCAGGTTGAGGAGACAAGATCGGCCCTTTACTAAACCAGACTGGGTGGGGTGCAGTGTTTGAAGGCTGCCAATATCTTTATTTATAAGTTCCATGATAATGCGTTCCATGGCTTTTCAGATCAGGCTCGTCAGACTGATGGGACGATAGTTCCCGGGATCCAAGGTGGATCCCCATTGTGAAGTGGGAAAACTGTAGCTGTGCGCCACTCATTGGGCATGAAGCCTCAGGTGCCTTCTCTGTCATGGCACTTTGACTAAAGAGATATCCTTGGTTACCTTCACTTTCTAAGGAATGTTTTAGTGTTTACTACACTAAGCAGTTGGGGTTGCTTGGTTAATATATAAAAAAGGCTCACATACAGTACTTCCAAACCACAGACCTATGGATGTCATGTGAAAAAAAGATACAAAGGTGGCCAATAACATTCTGAATACTGCTTAGTGCAGTAAACACTAAAACATTCCTTAGAAAGTGAAGGTAACCAAGGATATCTCTTTAGTCAAAGTGCCATGACGGAGAAGGCAAAATGCAATAGATGTGTGTGTGTGTGTGTGTGTGTGTGTGTGTGTGTGTGTGTGTGTGTGTGTGTGTGTGTGTGTGTGTGTGTATTTAGACTACCATATTGTTTTCACTGACCTACATATACAACATGTCTGTAAATAATCTGAGTGATGATGACAGCAGCCAGACATACTGCCAAAACCCTCAAATGGAGGGGTGAAAAAGGCAAGAAAAGACAACTAGAAAAAGCACCAAATGTGAACTGAGAAACTGTTCACAGTCATCTATAAAACACTGGTAAAAAAAAAAAATTCTGAGAGACTAAATGCAACTACTGCCCCCAGGGTTCTGTTTATTGTTATGTATGTATTTATTTGTTAATTGCTTTTAAAACTCAGCAGAGGTGCCAAAGATTTTATTAAATTATTCTTAGATTTTTGGGGGTCTCTGGCTTGCAGTTTATAATATACTCAGTAGTTACTTTGGCTGAAAGTAAAAATGTTGAGTTAGAGGATTACTTTTTTTGTACTGCCTTTATGTATTTCAGGACACTAACTTAGACACTGAGCAACTAGGTAGATAAATGACTGCTTTGCACCCCAATGAATTTTTACAGGTTGCAGGTGATGCTTCCCTGTTACACTAATTCAGCTACCGGAGCCAGGCCTTCCCCAGCTGCTACTGCACTTAGTTTGATTTCATGTGTTTACTGGTAATCCAAATCTCTCCTACTGTATGTCTGAAGGACTCTTTACATTGGTAATCCAGCCATCATCACTACCATGAAGGAGAAGAATGCTAGGTAGATCTTCTATGTTTTTGACAAAGGCATTACAGTGCTGGTAGGTTATGTCAATAACATGCTTGTAAATACAACATAAATGCAAAGGCTGGGCCCCAGGAATACACTATGGAATCTGCAGTGCAGTAGGTATAAAAACATCACTAAGATGATGTCCTACAAGGGCATATGCATTTACGAATTTATTTTTTTTTTATGTACATGCAAATAAAATCTTGGCAAGCATGTCAGGCAATTATATGGGTTTTCTTGAACAAACAAAAGATGGCCCTCTTGCATCTGCATTAAGCTCTACTGCTTCTGCTATGTGCAATGAGGCATAATATGAACAGGTTGGAAATAGCAAGCAATGTCATCTGCATATTTTCTGCTGCAGACACAGTTATGTTTCTTCACTATGGAAGACAGTTCTGACATCCATTTGGAACTCCTGACACTTATGCTCCTGTGCTTTGAAATCTGACCTCTTTACCATGGAGAATGTTTACTGCTTAAAGAACAACTGATTATTTGTTTTGTCCTCAGTTTTCTAAACTCTTACAGAGATGAGGCACAGACAAAATAAAAAAAAAAATCTCCTGCTGGACATTCCAGGGTTAATGACCTCAGGGCCTTCAAATCATGCCTAAAACACATCTTCATGGCAGATGGGAATGCTTCAGTCCATGCATAATTTATTTGACTGTTTAATTTGTACAGGCATCAGAATTAAGTACTTTAATAAGCACTTATATTTATTTGTGTTATTTGTTCAGCAGATACACCCAACAGACACATGAATTTGTTTTCAAATGGGAACCACAACCATATTTATTTAAATGAATTGCTCAAGTCACACAATACCTACCAAATGAACTGAACACCTAGTACTACTGCTTTCTGTCTTACTCTGCTCCATGACTCCTTATATTTACAAATATCAATCCCCTTTGTCCAAGTGTTTCCATCTATCTCTCATATTATTGCTCCTGTCTTACCGATTTTGATTTTGCCAAATATGTTTCCATCTACTCCACTCAACCTATTTATAGTTCATAGTCTGGTTTATAGGTCAGTATTAGGTTAGCTGCCCTCGTGGGTCATTTTAAGGCTAGACAGTTTCTTCTAAAGGTAAGAATCAAACATAGTATGTTGTGTCTGTAAGTTAAATAACTTAACCGTTATGCCAATCCCCACCCCTTTTCTATGACTAAAGTCAGTCATTATAAATAACACTCTGTCACCCACCAAAACAAGCCTACTCTTCTCTTCCTTCTTGATTTGCTCACATTTCACACACACTTTTTTCTCAAACGTTTCTACAACTTCATAAATCCTAATACAAAAGTAAGATCCTCCTTCCATTGCATATATGCTGTACACTCATGTAAAACAAATGAACACAGGCCAAACTGTGGTTATCTCAATATAATACAAAAATTATTTTATAATCCCAGTCTTGGATGATGGACATTTCATGGCTATTATCCAACATTTCCAAATGATATGACTACTTTATGCATAATCTTCAGTCCATCCTGCTGATGGTGGGGTACAAATGTTAGTTGCTAAATATGCTACTTTATGCCCCAAGCTGGTTGTCACCAGTAACATAATCTCTGATTCCACTCCAGATTGGACTGTTATACAAATAACTTTTGGTACATTTCTCTCTCCCACTTCTTTTCTTCCAGTGAATTATACCATCAAATATATATTGGAATATTGCAAACATCTCATATCAATCCTTTTAGGTGATCTAAGTCTTGACTGCAATGGTCTACTAAAAACTCAACTTAGCAGGATCTTTTACAATTTCCATCTAGATCAGATGATGATAAATGTACCTCCCCTAATATAAATTCTGAAAGATGTTCACTGATTGACATGTTAATATTGCACATACCTGAATAAAATAATCTCTTATCCTTCTATGATGATATAGAATAGTACCAGCATAGGTAGCTGAAGTTTTGTAAAAAATGATAACCTTTGAATATCAAACTGATGTGTACAAGATGCTTGTGTTACAAATGTATTAGAACTCTATGGCATTTGAATAGTAAAATGCATTTGTAAAGTTGCTAGTGTTGAAAAATGTATCAACAATGGGTCCTGCTTGACAGAAAGGAAATATACATGCAGATAGTAACTGACTAAATGTATATAAGCAGAGGTTAACCATCTAGCTTACTTTAACAAAAATAAGGAAAATGTAAATGAGCTGTTAAACCATTAAAATGGCATTCCACAGTGATGAATAGTACTAGAGACAATACGTCTGGAAGAAGACATTGTTTATTAGCTTCAGTAAAAGAAGGGAAGTGCTGTGATTATTTCTTGGCCTCAGGCCTGTCATAAACATTAGAAAAGCTCTAGATATGCTCTCTCAACTTCAAAAGGAGATAGTGCGAGAACCTAGAGTCAGATGACCAAATAAGGTCTTTCCGCCAGCCCTGGAAATAATATTTTTAGATATTACAGGGAGTAACCATTGAGTATTGAGTATTCTGTCTTGGGCCTGACAACAAGAAGGACCATTCACCACATCATCTGTCTTGCTCTTAGGAACAGTAATTCTCCTAGATTCAGTACAGTGAAGTTTAGTTTAGATATTGTTTCTCTTTATTTGTCTGAGTCTGCCTATCAATGTTATTTTCAATATATCCTGTGATTTGAACTCTCTGGTTTACTGTAAATATATATTCAGCATTATCATGTTCTTTTATTATTTATTATTAACTCTATTTACATTTTTTATTGTGGCTGATCCTTTTACAAAGTATTTAACCTTTGAGAGTGCTTACATTTATTTGGTGGCACTGTGTGAGCCACTCCAGAAGACCTAGCTGTCTTGGTCAACTACTGTCATTTGTATTAGTATTAATATTGCACCGTGTAATTGGATACCCTTTGTAAGGGCCTTAGACTAGCTGGGTGGTGTACTGTCTGGTGGCAGTGATAACTACCTTATAGTCTGGGCAGAAGAGGGCACAGCAGGTAAATCTGTGCCAGCCTTTCCCTGGTGTGTGTGTGTGTGTGTGTGTGTGTGTGTGTGTGTGTGTGTGTGTGTGTGTGTGTGTGTGAGCTACTTGGAGCAGGGAAACGAAGCACTGTTTTCACAGACAGGGTGCTGGAGGACTTGGCTTGGACACTTACCTGAGGACTTAACTCTACAGCTGTGCTAGTGGGAGCCTTACTGGGGCCCAGGAGGGAGAAAGATATAAAGAAATCCAGACCTAGGGCTGACTGTGTTCCCTATATGCTCTTAAGGGAAATTGTACTTTGTATAGAGAGCTGCATTTGAAAATACTGTGTGTATCCATTTGTATTCCAAGTGAGTGCCCCTCTCAGTGGTAAGGATTCAGGCTCCTTGATTACTGGCCCAGTGAGGGTTATCACACCTTCTTCCTGATGTTATTAAGTGACCACATTCCATATATCTCCTCCTGGTTTCTAAAGCACAGACATGCACTGAAACAAACATTTCTAACTAGATCCACAGCACAAACCATAGATAGGCTTCTGCTATGAGAGCTTCATCTTGTCACCAGTACTAAACAGCTCTGATCCTCTTCCCACACTTTCAACCTTGTACAACCATCTAAGATCTGTTATCCACTGCAATTAAGATTAACAAAAAGCAATCAGACTTATTGTCTGTCCACTGAAATCAAAATTAAGATACACAGATGGGACCAGGCATAGGTGGAATGGAAAAAGGCAGTGCAAACACCAGACTAAAATGCTGCTAAAGCTATCTATTATAGAACCTTCACACTCAACTGCTGGGTCAATGCAAAAATTCTAGCAAGTAATTAAAATGGTACATACTCCGAAAGTATTACACAAAGCTACCCAGTTATGCAATATGTGCCCTTCCCTACTCTGAAATTTTAAAACAACCATTTCTGCCCTTCCTCTACCTACTACAGACCAGTTTCATCATACATCTTCTGGCAGAAACTCTATACTTTGATAGATGCCCAACCTTCCTACTTTAAAGTTTATTTGTTTGTGTCTTTTGGCTTTTCCTGGTTAGGGGTCGCTACAGCAGAACTCTGGTCCACTAATGATTGGCAGTTGATTTTTACATACCGGCTTGCCAGGCCTGATGCACAACCTTCAACGAAGGTACACCCATTCACGCATGTCTCCACGCAGAAGATGCTCTAGCTGAGAATTGAACCGGACAGTGTCTTACTGTGAGGTGACAATGCCACCGCAGCACCACCACCACGGTATAAACAAGTAAAGTACCTTTACAACAAACTCAGCTTTAAATGCAGCTCTTCCACTTGCATATACTTCATCCAAGTTACCGCCAATAGGTAGCTAAGTCCTCCTAACTCCTCTCACATACATTAACCTCTTACCACTGAAACAACTCCTTAGCTTCAAGTATCCTACCATCATTCCCCTCCCCAAACTATTGTCTTCCTCCAAAGCCACAAATTACAAGGCAGCTGCCAAAGTATATCCCCTTGTAAGATTGTTTAAAAAGTAATTCATGATCAAACTATTGAGTACATTCAAAGGTATGATATACTACGGGATGATCAATACAGATTTAGACCTAAATACAGCCCCATTGCAGTTATTTGCCTCCTTAACAATAGTTGTTTCACTAATGTGGGCAAAGGTCTACTCAAAAAAGCTATATTCCTAGACCACATGTGTGCCTTCAAAACTGTTGACAATTCACTACTGCTGTAGAAGCTTGCAGCATGGGATTTCTCAGACGATGCACTGTTAAGATTCCAGAAGTATTTTCTGAATAGAGCTTATAGCATTCTAAATCCCAACATCCTCTCTGATGGAGGTGCTCTCTCTAACTGTACCCCACAAGGCTCATTCCTAGGCCAAGTACTATTATTATTCTGTATTAGGCTCCCATGTGGCCTTCAGCATACTGCCTGTACCATATATGCAGATGACATTGTCCATACTTCTGCTCACAAATCCAAGTCAGTTCTAAATATTAATCTTCAAATAGATTTTATGGCTTCCTGGAGCTGCCTGGTCTCCAACAAGTTATCAGAAATACTTTGCTATGCTATTTGGTACTGCAAAAAAGACAACTAAATAACAGCTTTTTGTTATTATCCATCGCACTGGCACCAGCATCCATTATGTCACAAGCCAGATATCCCGTACTGGAATTTAGCTAGAATCTCACTTTTATATACCGTGTACAGAATCTTCACACCAAGGCAGTGAATCAAGTAAAACTATTACCTCCTCACTCCTGAAGTCAAGTGGGCCACTGCTCTAAATGTGCTGATACTAAGACTAGAGTACACCTCAGTTATTACAATCCTTCTCTCAAAATATAATGCAAGTTTCCTTCTAATTACTGAAACCAAAACACTCAGGCCTATTCACTTATAACCTTCTAATGAACACCATTTCCTAACCATAGAAGAAACCACTTTTCCCTTGGATACTCTCACTTTTAAGCTTCTGAATGATCATTATGGTCTGCCTCCCAAAAACCTATTAATGATATGCAAGAAAAACTATGACTTATGAAATAATAATACTTCACTGTTACTTATACCCAGCTTCATCCTAACTGCTTCAGAAAAAGCTTTCTGTAAAATTACTTCTGAATTATGAAACACGATCCTTACTAAAAGACGAGCACAAATCTATCTCAATATTTTCTTAAACATATTAATTGTACACTTAATAAAGCATATTTTGTGTTAATGTTTCCAAGATGTAAATTAAAGTTAGAATTATCTTGTCACATCTCACTGGAAGAAAGCCCATCTCATTCCAACACTTTAAGAGGCTGTATCTCATTTTTCTGTAAAAGCAGTATGTCACTGATACTCAAATCTGTATATATGTAAACAGTTTTATACTTCAGTCTGTTTATCTGCAATACTTACACTTTCAGCTTGTAATGCTTATTTTTGTACCTGATCTCCGCTAGTTTATTCCTGCGTTACTACCAGCCCTGGTTGGACACTTGCATCGCTATGTGGATTTGGACGAATGGTATAGCATCTCCTTCTATAGCTGTTTAGCTACTTCAGTTCATAATATCACTTTTCAGTGTCTATATCCACTGACTGTCCACTGAAATTTCTTAGTATCTAATCTAACTGGCTGAAATTTCCTTGCTTATGGTTATATCTGCTGCTAATATTTTTATAACTAGTAGCTATATAATTATTGTCATTATTAAATGAAACTCTTTTAAGCCGCGATGGTACAGCGGTAGCATTGTTGCCTCATAGCAAGGGGTTCTCCTGTTCGATTCATGGCTGGAGTGCCTTCTGTGTGGTGTCTGCATGCCCTTCCCGTGGTCGAGTGGCCTCCGAAAGACATGAGTGGATGCGCGCACCTTCGCTGAAGGTTGGGCGTCGGGTTGGCAACTCGGCACCATAAAAAATCTACTGCCAATCATTAGCGGACCGGAGTTCTGCTGTGGCGATCCCTATCCAGGAAAAGCCAAAAAGATAAACAACAACATTAAATGAAACTCTTTTACTTGTCTTCAGACTGCTACTTTGTGAGTATTTATAACTGCATCATTCTTACTTAGCTCTGACATATGTGGCTATCACTGAATGTGCTATATGCCTTGAGCACTAGTTTGTGGCTGGAACTGGTCTTCAGAGGAGTTCACTTTCCCAATTATCAAATGTTAAAATAAATAAGCAAACTTAGGACTACAGGATGAAGCTTGTTCAAAAACACAGACTTAATTCTTTGTGTTTAGATGCCAAATTCCAGTTAGCACTGACTAATTGATGAAAGTGTTAAATTAAGGAAATACACCACTGCTCATTTGTTTATTTTCATTTGTTTGTGATACATTCAACATAGACAGAGTTCATTTTCATTGGGGAGCTGGGGAGAATCAAACTACAAAGACATTAACAACAAACTGATTCATTTTAGGTTGTCAGAAGCTCATTGTGTTGACAGTAAATTCAGTCAAAGCCATTTCAAGTTTTTTCATATTCATTTTAAAGTAACTGTGATTTTTTAGACTGCAGCATTATGGTTACTTAATAATGACTAGCAAGACAACCTTATTAACCCTTTGTATACCTGTTTTATTAGGACACATTCTGTGATTCAATGTAATACATCAAACACACAACAGAAGTTTTGATTATTTGGACAGTATTATTCCACAAATATTTCCCAATAAAAAGGCAAAGTAGGATGGTTTATCTTATGGACTTGAATGAGTATACTAAAATCGCAAGTCAGGTTGTAAGAATATGTTAATGAACATAAAGTGTCTGAGATATTACCTAAACATAGGTATACTGGTACACCACGAGGTCAGGAGATCCGGTCATCATAATGTAGCAATGTGGCGAAAGGTTACAGTGATGCATGAGTGAATGTAAAACATACAATGTCCTGTTTTTCATGCAAAGGAGCAAGGAACTCCAAATGGATAAATTAAGAACAGCACTACTGGCTTTCTGTTACTCTAAGTGAAAACTCAACTGCAATTACAGATATTACAGACTATCTGTAGAACAACAGCATTTTGCTCACTACAGGAATATTAAAGCCATAGTCAGAAACAGTCTCAAACTTTGATTCTATAAAACCCATAAGGAATTTTTAACAAACTAAAAGCAACTGCAAATAAATACCATCCATATAAAGGATTTTATACAAGATAAAAGGAAACAATTTAACATAAGAATAAAATAGCAAGCAAGTCAGTTATGAAACAGGAATCCTCATGTTCATAGACAGTTACTAGACATTCAGTCCAGGAGACTATTAAAAGCCTAGCCCAAATTCCCAATTGCCCCAAAGCACGGTCTGGTTGAGTGACTTGTTCAAAGTAAATTTTAACTCCACCTACTAGCAATATATACAGGTAGAAAAGTAACCTGATTAACTATAAATGAATCACAGTGGCAATGCCATAAAAAGGCAACATTTGGCAAAGGCTTAAATAAATGATATTCAATAAAATATCTTTTAAATAAAAATCACAAATAAATTGCTATATATATTTAATTATTTTTGTTTATAAGGGTTCACAGATTAAAAGTAGATACCGTTATAAAAAGTATCTATTTACCTGGCTGCTTTATCTCAGTGAATTTTCTTATCCTCGTTATTTGTGCCATATGTAGAAATCCATGCAGACTGGACAGAATCATTGTTATGAACACATAAATCCAGCTGTACTTTGTCATGGCAATGTATGCTGCCTAACTATACCGCCATTTAAATTCTGACCATCTGTAAAAAATCAGTCTGAACAACTTTAGGGGAGATCTGTTTTGAATATGACAGCTATGCTTTGCCCATTACAAAATATAATTGCACTTATGTGTACATAAAGATTGTGCTAGCCAGTCAGTCAGTCCTGGAAATGAGTTTTACAAGCATTTTTTATGGAAAAAAATGAGGCAACCCATAGACCTCTGGGATCAGCATGATGTTTTGTTATGTTCAGCATCTGAGAGTTCCTGGGAGCGCAAGACTCTTGTAATTAGAGCTGCAGATTATAGTCAATGTTGTTCATTTACTTATGTGCCTGTGGGACTACAAAGATGGCTAAAAGCTTTTACTCAATAAATTCTGCATGAGCTGAGCCAAATAAGACAAATGTTTTATTGTATTTGATATAGCTCAGATGATACTGCAGAATTACACATTACAGAACATGGAAACATATATTACACAGCATCACAACAGTCATCTCACAAATAACAGCCAGTAAACATCATGCAAGCATCCACTAACTCAAAACTTGAGTTAACAGACTGCCCTTGCTTTTAATGCAATATGGTTCATAACTTCCACAGAGACATTAACACACACACACACACACACACACACACACACACACACACACACACACACACACACACACACACACAAAGACTTTCTCTTTTTCTCTCTCCATTAGTCACTCTCTCTGTCTAGCTCCTTCACTGTAAAATCTGTATTTACTGCTTTTGGGACAAATTAATTACACAAAACTACCAGGTACTGAACAATCTAAGATCACAGTTTATTTAGTTGGTGGGTGAATGCCATAGTAGTCTATTCAATCACAAAACGGCATTCATCGGTTCCTAAATTCAAGAGTGATTTACAAATAGATACAGTTTTTTATAAGTTTAAATAGTTAAGCTGTTAATTAGCAACCAGAAGAGAAACTTCTGGCAACAGCATTGCCAGACATAAGCTTGCCAGACTCTCTATCATTAATAACTTACGAGATATTGTAGATATTGTATACGCTGGCTGCTAATTTACTGTCCATCTGAGCATTAGCCTGCTTAGCTTCTTTTACTACCTTTGATAATCTGTCATCATTTTGTTTTAGGATGGGGAGCAGTTCAGGGTTCATAAAATATTCAATACATTTTATTTTTCTTAATCTCTTTATAACCAAGACATCATTCCTAATCGCATTTTCCTGAGATGATCTCACTGTCTATGAGAGGCTTGCTTTTAATAAAATTCCATTACAGTTACTTAATATGTGAGAAATGAATAAGTGGTTTCATACATAATGCAGTTTTTATGCCTGTATGTTTGCACATAGGAAAGTCTAACAGTTTGAAAATTGGCAGTTTTTACCCATCCTCCCAAAAAGAGAGAAGTGTAAAACATACCACAAATGTACCTACCTGATAAAGTATTAATTTATGTAACCATGCTAGCCTTAACTCATCACAACAATAGATGCAAATAGTAATATCTAAAAGATATTTTTAAAACTGAAAAACAATACAGCTATTCACACATTTAACTAAGGCATCTGCACTATTGCCAAGAGAAAAATTAACTTTCATGATGCATATAAACTATGTGGCTAACCAAGCCCTACTGTTTCTATTCCTAATAGAAGAGGTATCAGTTGCAGATGTTGCCAGTATGAGGCCTACGACTTTATAGGGCCTGATTCCAAATGTTACAACTTACAGTGAGAGCAGGTGTTTTGGAATCTGGTCCTATGCAAGCATATTTATGGATAAGCCTTTCACTGTACTAAGTCACTTACACTGACAGTATGTCTTTCAGAATCAGGGCAGACTTGCACTGAGAACAACTCTTTTGGAATATGGCACATTGTATACTCTTCCACACCTTCCTTGTATCTGTTGTACATTAAATTCCTTCACACTGCTGAATTCACTACTTTGTCAAAGTCAAAGTCAAGTCAAAGTAAACTTTATTGTTGATCAGATATACACAGCAGTGCAAGATGAACGAAATTACATTGCTTTGGTCCCAGTGCAAGACATAACAATGAACACATAGTCTGAGTGACAGTAAAACTAATGCACATACAGTAATATTTAAAATATTAACAACACAATAAATTACTACAACTGGACAGGAAGACAGTCAATATTATGCTAGTATGTATTGCAAATACTATGACTTCACATTGTGATTGCTTAGATATTGCACTTCATCAGCTGTAGTATGATATATTCTGATGTGTTAATGATTGTACGTTTGTTACATGAATGTTTAGTTAGGAAGATTGGTTTGTTAAACTGTTGGTTTATTGCAGTATGCTGATATTTGTTTTGTATCACTACACAGAGAGGAATGGGATTTTGCCTTTTCCTCACTGTTTTTGGATCTTGATGTTGGCACATATAATTAGCTTTGGATGTGGGTGACATAGCAGGGCTTGCCTCCCTACATAAAACATTGTTTCTTTTTTTCTATGATTAATTATTTTTTTTATAACTAATTGACTTTTGTACAGTTGTTGTCAATGTAGTGTATGCCAATTTAGTGAGTCGGCAATGTAATGAAATATATATGCATCCACAACTCCCTTTCTCTCAATTTTATACATGGGATCAGTTTGACACATAAGTAGTGACAATCATTTCCAATATTCACATAGCTGGGTGGTCAGCCTATATATAAATATAGATTTTTTACAAGCACTATAACCATCATCCCTAGCATAAATAACACTTTTCTGGAGATCCTTGCAAGTATTTTCTAAATAAATGGGTTAGACATAAATTGACAAAAATATATATTTTTTGCATTGAGGAGTCCTAGTTCTGATGTCATATATCTTCCTATAACATGATAGAACAAGCCAAGTATTTGAATTTTGGGCTTAAAATCAAGTCCCAGTCAACAGTTCAAGTCATTTATGAAATAGCTGTGAGTTTGAGGATGGGTGATGTGCAGATTGCCCTTTGTATACTTAACATGCTCAGCAAGGATGGATGATTTATTCCCTTGATAGCTGTGAGTTACATAAATAAATCCTGATGGCTAGGACTCTCCCTTCCCAAAGGGCTTTCAGAAACAGTTCAAATTACACACTGTGGCCAAATAACGTAGAGCAAGCAGAGCAGTGATTTTTATTTAAAAACAATGTTTCATTGCCTCAAAAATGGCAACTGTCAGCTGATCTTTACCATGAGACTGTCTAGCTTCAATAAGGAAAGAGGTCTAAACCTCTTACTATGGAATTCAATAGAAATGTGTATTTTTTTCATGACAGCAGCTGATATCCTGCCAGTTAGGTTGAGTGGGAATTGTGCAACTATCTTCTGTTACTAATCCATTTTAAAAATGAGGGGCACATTGAACACCTTATGTGATCATGACAAAAGAAAGTGTTGCAGTTCTCCTTTTTGGGGGGGATTTAATGCTTTAAAAATAGTAGGATGACCATTAGCTGGCAGACTGCAGAAGTTCTCAAACAGAACTGCAGTCTCCCTTCCAGAGAGATTAAGCTGTTTTCAGGTCACACGCAAAGTAGAAATTTGGTGTAACAAACATCGTTACTGTAGAGGTTGTACAATGTCACCATTCTGCTCAGTTCAGCACCTCTGCACATGTCTACCCCACTCAGGTTATTGGGCTACTATAAATACTCAGAAGCAGGACACTCATATAATGACCAAATAAGACGTTTACTGCCAGTACAAACCATATGATGGGTCCAGTCCATGTTATTAAAAGCTGGATAGTCAACTGCAAATAATGGGTCCTTGCAGTCAGAACCATCTATGTTGAGAAAAATTCCAATTCCTAGTGCAGTACCTGTAGTGTACATTTCCTACTGCAGTCCTTGTAGTGTACATTTCCTAATGCAGTACTTGCAGAGTACATTTCCTAATGCAGTACCTGTAGTGGACATTTCCTAGTGCATTACCTGTAGTGGACATTTTCTAGTAGTGTACATTTCTTAATATAGTATTTGTAGTGCACATTTCCTAATGCAGTAACTGTATTGTACATTTCCTAATGTACTACCTGTCATGTACATTTCATAATGCAGTATTTGTAGAGTACATTCCCTAATGCAGTAACTGTAATGCAAATTTCCTAATGCAGTACCTGTAGGGAACACTTTCTAGCACAGTACCTGTAATGCAGACTTCCTAGTGCATTACCTATAGTGCATACTTCCTAATGGAGCACCTGTATTTTACATCTCATAATGCAGTGTTCTGCACATTTCCTAGTGCAGTGCCTGCAGTGTACATTTCCTGATGCAGTACTTGTAGTATACATTTCCTAATGCAACATCTGTAGTGCACAGCTCCTACAGCTGCACTCACTGACAGATGAAGAATTAGCCAAACTAAAGCACACCCAGTAAGAGGAAAAAGCATCTGGCACTGCCTCTGCTACTTACATAGTCTAACTTCAAATCACACAATTATGAAGAAAGATAAAGAGTGACATATGTACACAGAAGTTAAATGGTTTCTCTTTATCCATGACTGCATGACCTCATTACATACCCGACTCTCAATGACGGATAATAAGTGTATACAGTCTTGTCTCAAAGTCTTTAGACAATAATGGGCTGTTCCACAAAAGCCTGGTATGAGAAATGTAGTATGACATCTGTCTCCTCAATGAGGAGCAACATATAATATCAATTTTGTTTCAAAATTTGGGACACTAGTGACTGTACCTTTCAACTGCTATCATTTAGGAACTGGTCTATGAGTTTGGCCCTCAGATTTAACCTTGTTCTTCTTAGTTTTATTAATTTCCATATAAAGTCAGACCAGATGATAGGAAAGAACCTAGCCTATTAAACAAATAAACTAAGCCTATACAAATATTCCCTATCACTTACTATATATGGTATAGTATAAGAAGAACTTCTATTGTGAATACCTATGAAAGGGAACCTCTTTCTGACACTCTGCTATGATTTTTAAGGGTCAGTACTATGACTTTTAATGCTCAGGAGTTGAAAGGTATTTTGGCGACATCCAGTCACTACTAGATTACCAGTCTTCAAACTATCCCTTAATGAATGGCACTGGATACCAGATATGCTCTTTTGTAGGAAGACTGCAGACAGTAATATTTGTTTAAGGTGTAGGCAGTGGAGTCATTTATGCACACAAACTATTACTGTGTTGACCAGCATACATAACAGGGTGGACGTTTTCCTTCCATTCTGAGTTTTAGAGGAACGAGATTATGTCTAGTATAAAATAGTTTCTATGGTGTCCTTCCCTCCTATATGTGGTTTCAGACTGAGTAGACAGGACACAGCCTGCTGCAGTAAAATAAATATTCCTAGAACCTTCCATCAGCAGAAACTACCATGACAGTAACATATTTAAACTTTGCTCCCCCTCTATGAATACTCTGCCTCCACTCTTTTTCCAGAAAGTAGCCAACTCTCTTGCCCTCTCTATCTCTATACTCATTAACCATTCCATTACTGAATATAGTGCCTGCAATCTGGAAATAATTCTACACCTTACCCATTCACAATGGAGGTAATTCTAGGTCCATTGCATTTCTATCCCCTCTTTCTAAAATCCTAGAGAAATGCATCCACAGACAAATTCTTCACTACCTCTTACAAGTGAACCTACTAATCCCTACTCAACATAGCTTTCACCCTAAATATAGCACCTCCGCTGCTCTACTTTCTTTCATGAACACCATGTCACAAGCTAGAGTCCAAAACAAAATGGTCTCTTGCCTGTTTCTTGATCTCTCCAAGGCTTTTGACACCATCTCCCACCCCGTCCTCTTAAACAAACTCTCCAAACTCAACCTATCTACCTCTACTATTTTCTAGTTCACTAGTTACCTTATCGATTGACTTCAATCTGTTAAATGGCTTGTTGCTTTCTCTCATGCTCTACCAGTAAAGATGGGTGTTCCTCAAGGATCAATCCTTGGCTCATTACTATTTAATATTTTTACCAATCTGTTGTCTACATCCTGCCCACAGTCATCACTCATTCAATAATTCAATACGCAGATGACTCCACAGTTATTACCATAGCATATACCCTGTCTGATTTAAATTCAAGAACACAGAAATCCTTCTTATCTATTGAAAACCACCAAGAACCAGTTAATACTAAATCCAAAAAAGACTAAACTCCTGCTCTTCAACCCCAAAACAATGAATCGTCTTAAATTTTCCTTCTCAATCACATCCTGCAATAATATACCTATCACTGTGGAATCACATACGAAACTACTTGGGGTCATCATTGATGACCATCTGAAATTTGACCTGCATGTTCTCTACAACATTAAGAAAACCCACCAAAAACTCAGACTCCTTTACAGGAACAAAAAACTCTTATCCAATAAAGCCAAAATTGCCCTATTCCATGCCTACCTTCTCCCCAGCCTACTCTAGGGTTCAGAAATCCTCACCAACCTTCAAACCACTCTCCTATCAAAACTAGAATCCACCTACAACAAAGTTGCTAAATTCACTACAGATCACTCCTACTACTCACGCCACTGTCTAGCTCTTAAAAAGTTAAACTGGCTGGACATTTCTCACAACTTATTTCTCTCCCACCTTCAAATAATACATTTTATTCTATATCTGCCCTCCTTCTGTCCTGGCACTGTCTCTCTCATCTCCCCCTATTCTCCCCAACATCCCCTTATAGCTCTGAACAAAACCTTCTTTCAATATACAAGCCTAAAACTAAAATAGGAAAAACTTTTACAGCTACTCCATAGCCCAGTCCTGGAATAAACTTCCACTGGACATTCAAAATATCAATCACTGACATCAGTTCAAAACTGCTACTAAAAACCATGTAAACAATACATGGATCTGTCATTGTAACCACCCTCCTTGACTGACTCCCCCCTACTACACACCTCTCTCTTGCCAAACCTCCTTGCTTTCTTCTATCTTTACTCCTAACTGTAGATTGACTTAGGCCTAACTAGGTCTCGTCTAGATTAATACTTTACTAATATGGTTGTTACAGATTGTCCTTGAGTCCTATAGAACTACAGTGGGTAATACCCTCTGACATTATTGTGCAGATGGATATTAATGATGCTGAATGTAATTACTCTCTGAGATTTAACCATTTACTAGTTATGATTTTAATATTTTCTATTATTATTCTGTATCTCAGCATTTTTGTTATTGTACATGTCATACTTATTTGTGGAGCATATCTCCCCAGGCCTCCACTGAAAAAGGGCTTCGACTCAGTCGGACTAATCCAGTCAACAAATGTGAAATAAATAAATAAAATAAAATATTTATCTGATAAAATCATTTTTGCTGATAAATGTTGCTAACCCAACATTCTTTGGAGTAACATGCAGGAGACATTCAAATCCCTTGACCTTAAATATCATATTAAATCATGTTAAAAATGTGTTATTGTACACAAGTTGATTTTGCAAAGGATGTGGAAATACAATATCCATAATGGAAGGGAAATTAATTTCTCTTTTAGTACTGCTGATGTATTAAAGTAGGCATTAGAGTAGGTAAGCCGCAGTGGTGCAGTGGTAGCGTTGTCGCCTCACAGCAAGAGGTACTCCTGTTCGATTCTCAGCTGGAGCACCTTCTGTGTGGAGTCTGCATGTCCTCCCCATGGTCAAGTGGCATTTGAAAGACATGCGTGAATGGGCGTACCTTTGTTGAAGGTTGGACGTCGGGCTAGCAACTCGGCACTGTAAAAATCTACTGCCAATCATTAGCAGACTGGAGTTCCGCTGTGGTGACCCTTAACCGGGAAAAGCCAAAAGGAGAAAGAAACATGTATTAAAGTAAACAGTCACAATTTCTTGCATTATTTTGTTGTTTTTCAAGCCTGTTACTTACACATGTTAATGCTGGCCTTTGTAAATAGCAGGGCATTGAACCACCTAAATTACAACTTTGCATACGTTTTACACCATTCCACTGGCATAGTAAGATAAAGGAGATAATACCTAATTCACTTATATTATTTATGTTGCTTATCAACTGTTTATTTTAATGGTTTTTGCTGTTGGACTGAATTAAAATCACAACAAAAAACATTAAAAAAGAAATAATTTTTCTCAGGCACATCTGATGGGAGCTTACTTGGACCTATATTCTTATTTACAAAATGTGTACTCTAATCATCACTAATTACTGCAGGGGAGTTTTTACTTCCTAATCCCCTCATTCAAAAAAAAAAAAAAAAAACAGATGGCAATGTACTCATCCCTTCATATGACTGGAAAAGCAGAAATGTCAGTGTAATTACATGGCCCTTTAATAATGCTTGCATTATGCTTCTTTTTTTTTTTTTTTTGCTCTTTTTCTTCCCTGGTATTGCTGATCATCAATGCTTTCCTCTTCCTATTCCTACTGATCGTAGCATCTCACATGGTTGTGGGTAGACAGCAAACCAACAAAAATGCAGTCATCCAGACAGACCAGGGGTTTTAGCCCTAGCTACCCTCCCTTTGAGACCTGAACCCAGAAAGTATGTACAGTGTCAAAGATGAGCTCACAGTACTGGTGCCAGGTACTTGCTCTGACACACACACACAGGCCCAGCTAAAGTGGTATGCACTGCCTGGAAGGACAACCACATTGTCCTGTTTGCAGACTGCTGTTGAGCTCACACAGTCCTCAAAGACATCACACTCAATAGCAAAGCCTTGCAACAGCCCTTCCTGTGGGATGTATAAGCCAACCTCAGGTTTTTACAGCCATACTTCCTGGCCAGTTGTTTTAGTTGCTGAGCTCATTACTTGAAACCAGCTCACATGAGGCAAAGCCTCTGCACCATGGAGCCAGATAGCCTCTCCTCCTTTTTTCAACAGAATATCTCCTTCCTGGTTTTCATCATTTACTTCTGTTAAGGGCAGATTGCTCTGCCAGGTTCATTCCTGCCACTTTTCTAGACTGTATAAGTCTAGATTTCTCTGTAGCATACTTATCATTCTTCAGCCATTTATATTCACGCTTTTTCATTTTGTTTACTGTTCATTTTACAAATCCTTATTTTCAGAACCAACACCATTTTTTTATCTCCCTTTCACATAATCAGTCTCAGAATCTTGGCTTCGTCTTCCTATTACCTGCCCATTTTCCCCCATAAATTACACTGCAATAAGAATCAATTATGCATTGAGTTATGCCATCTTGTATATTCATATGTTACCAACCAAATGCACACATAAAAAACACACGTGATTAACATTACATTGACATGCTTGTAATTGCCTAAATACAACTGGTTGAAGTCATATTTCTTTTGGAATCAAAGGCTAAATACTTAGCCAAGAGTAATGAGCACATCTGCTGTTGGTACAACAAAGATGTTCACTTCAGTGGAGAGTTTCTCCTTTCTTCACTTTTGTGTGACTGTGGGGTTAGTAAATACAAGTTATAAAAAGACAGAGTGTAACCAGTTTTTGCAACAGTCTGGGTGATTTAGCAGAGCTTGGGCGTTCACCCTGAAAAAAAAGTTTATAGGGATACTTGCAAATATTTTTGGGTAAGTGCATTCTCAATCTGTTGTGACTGAGCAATACTTTCTCAATTAATCATATGCTTACCTTTCATAGATGAAGCCCCCCCCACACACACACACAGATACACACACTGGCAGATACACCCTCCCAACAAAGAACATCTGCAAACATGCAGATAAGTTAGTTCTACCTTCATTGCCCAATCCCCCCCACCATATGGGCACATAAGTTGCAGGAAGTCCATTTGCACAATATGACATTAGCTATTTAAGCCTCCCTTTCACAGCCTGCCTATTTATGACTGAGTCCATGTAGATGGCCTCCATCAGTGTCACTGAACCAGCTAAACACATGCCATGTCTTTTTCTTTATTATCAATAGCTTCATGTTAATTCACAAGCAAGCTTTACTGTTTCATGTTGAGGCCTATAAAGTTTCCACTACCTGAATTATTGAATGCAATGTTTGGATCATATGGAGATGCCCAAAACTCATTTCTTGTTAGCAGTATTTATTTATTAATATTAATGTGATTTCATCTGTTCTAATATAGATTACATAGAAATTTAGTTATGAGCTTCTTTTATATAATTCTTCCTTTCAAATACTAAATATAGTGAAGAAATTTAAGTTATAACCATATCCGTTGTATTTTCCAAATGCTTGCCAGGGACAGGATGTGGGTTTGCATCACATTTTTGTTTTGCTTATTATAGAACTACCCTGGCCATTTAAAAAGGTACCACAGGTTTCCTTAACATCCCATTAAGCTACCACCTACTCAGAGAATAAATATCTTTGTTTAATGTCTCATGTAAAGGGTGACATATCAGTGTACAGCACCCTTATAATGCTGCACTGCAGTGCTACTACTGGAACATCAATCCATGCCACTGGTGCTGAGTTAGATTCCACATTCTTCTAATTTTCATGGCATCACATGTAAGTGCAGTACCTGTAGATCCACAAATACTGCACTTCTGGATGACAGTGGCCACTCATGAGGGCTAAGAAAATCTCTGTTGAGGGCTACATACAAATATATTTAAAATACAGATAATCAAAACGTATGTCCTGGGGGTCAAAAATTTGGTCTGTGGAAAATGTTTCAATAAAACCCCAAATAAATGAAAGCTCACTACATTAAGAAAAAAAATTCAAATACACCCACCCAAGTATATGACCAAAGACTGACAAGCATGCCTAGAAATAAAGCTGCAAATATATTTTCAATAGAACTACTTTACAAAAACATATGAAACACTATGGAACTCGCTTCCACCTTATAAGAAATTCCAGGCAACACCACTACCTTCAAACAAATACTGAAAAATCATCTCAACTCTTCCTGGCTATGTACCTGCTCCATAACCTAACCTCCTCCTTCTCCTTATATGATAACTAAACTCCTTTGCTTTTTGCTACTGCTGACTGATTATATTTTCTCCATAATTATTATTTTTCATCACTTGTTGATACTGGTACAATAATGCTGAGTAATATATCTCTGTTTATACTTCTTTGATTGAATTCATTTGGCAACCAAAAAAATTCCTGCTTTTAGGTATATATTCTGTATATATTACTGTAATCACTATGTGTATCACTGTATCTACCTTTGCACCAACTAATGTTTAATATTTTCTGTATCTATATTCTTGCCGGAGCTTTTCTCCCCGGACCTACACTGAAAATGGGCTCTTTTAGGCCCAGTGGACTTTCCCCCCCTCCCCCCCAAAAGGAGAGATATCTATACCAAATGATTGTAGCCCCCCAAACATCTCTAACGCCCAGGTGAGAACTGCTCTCTCCAAGGCAAAAAACACAGCATCCATGGGACCTGATGGTGTCCCCGGCTGTGTGCTCCACGAACTCAACGAGGAATTAAACCCACAGTTAGGACAGCTGTTTAATCTTAGTCTCACCTCCGGATACATACCCAGGGAGTGGCGCACAGCGACTGTGGTCCCACTTCACAAAGGTGGTGCCTCCACCGACCCTGGAAATTACCGTCCCATTAGCTTGACAAGCCTTATCTGCAAAGCCATGGAGAGGATCATAATGGATCTCATAAATAAAGACATAGGGAATTTGCAGACTTTGGATCCAACCCAGTTTGGCTTTGTCAAAGGCAGATCATGCCTTCTAAACTTGGTTGACTTTTTTGAAACAGTCACCAAGGCCATTGATGAGGGAAAGGCAGTCCATACAGCCTACCTCGACCTGGCAAAGGCCTTCGATACAATACCCCACTCGGGTATCATTGAAAAACTCATCAGCTTAAATGTAAACCCATACATCACAAGATGGGTTGCAAACTGGCTGAGTGACAGAACCCACAGGGTCAGAGTTGCTGGCGCCATGTCAGACTCAAAGCCTGTCACAAGTGGTGTCCCACAGGGCTCAGTCCTGGGCCCACTCTTGTTCGGCATCTACTTTTCTGAAGTACAAGCAAACACAGGAGGGTTATGGCTGACCAAGTTTGCAGATGACTGCAAACTGGGCCATAGTCGAAAACACATCTGACACAGATATCCTTCAGAAGGGTCTCACAGAAACAGATAACTGGTGCCAGAGCCATGGCCTAAAGTTAAATGCCAAGAAATGCATAGTCATACCCTTCGGGAAAAACAAGGTTACCCCTAGCTACCATATAGGTGGCAATCCACTGAGCACAGAAGAAGTTATCAGGGACCTGGGGACCCAGGTTGACAATAACCTTTCATTCGACACTCATGTTGCTAAAGTAGTTAGGAAGACCTTCTACATTGCCCACCTGATCATGAAGGGATTCACATCTAGATCAAGGGAGGTCATAGTCTCCCTGTACTCATCACTCATCAGACCAATGATTGAGTACAATGCCCCATTCGGAATGTATCTGACCCGACACTTGCAGCAGCTGGAGAGGCCCCAAAAGTTCCTCACCAAAAGGATAAAGGGTCTCAAAAATATGTCTTATGTTGCCCGACTGAAAGAACTCCAGCTCTATTCAGTCGCTTACCGCTTGCTCAGAGGTGACCTGTGCCTGACATACAAGGCCATGTCAAACCCAGATTTGATGAACATGCTTCACCTCAAAAAATCTAGATCCCTTAGAGCCACAAGGGCGGGAGACTTAAACCTCGACATGGTTATTAATAGGACGTGCTGGAGGGATAGATTCATCACCCAAAGACTCCCTGTGCTGTGGAACAAAATCCCGGTATATGTGAGGCAGAGCACCTCACTGGCCTTGTTCAAGAGGAATCTTGACCAATGGATGGGAGATCGCAGATATACCCCAGGGATTACCTCAGTGTCACTGCTCGACAGAGGCACAGCAAAATAATGGGCATAGTTTCTCCAAACTAAAGGGGTGGCGTAAGCCACAAAACTATGGGCTAGGCTTGTAAATGCCCTCGGGCAGATAGCCTAGTATGAACCTATGAACCTATGAACCTATAAATACAATAAATAAATAAATAAATAAATATCACCACAACTTATTTTAAGTAATAATCAGGATAACATTGCTTTAATCCACCCCCTCCGCTGCCTAGCATAACAACTGCAAAATACAAAACAAAGCTACAGTCAAGCAAAAAAGTTATCATTAAAATAAAATAATCCACCAAAACAACAGAAGCAAATGTTAACCTGGAGATTTTGACTCACAAAGCAAAGCTACATTCAAACAAAAAGCTATAAAAAACAAACATTGAACCAAAAACAAATGTTAACTTTGGGGCTTTGATACACAAAACAAAGTGAAACTAAACAAAAAGCTATGAAAAACACAACCACTGAAATATTAAAAACAAATGTCAACTTTGGGGCTTTGACCCACAAAACAAAGCCACATTCAAACAAAAGGCTATAAAAACCCATAACCACTGAATCAACAAAAACAAATGTTAACTTTGGGGCTTAGACCCACAAAACAAAGCCACATTCAAACAAGAAGTTTTAAAAAAGCACAACCATTGACACAACAAAAACAAATGTTACCTTTGGGGCTTTGATCCACAAAACAAATCTACTTTCAAAGAAAAAGCTACAAAAAACACAACCACCAAAACAAGAAAAAACAAATGTTAACTTTGGAGCTTTAACCCACAAAACAAAGCCATATCCAAACAAAAAGCTATAAAAAACCACAACCACTGAAACAAATGAAAGCTCACTACATTAAGAAAAAAACTCAAATACACCCACCCAAGTATGTGACCAAAGACTGGCAAGCATGCCTAGAAATAAAGCTGCAAATATACTTTCAATAAAACTACTTTACAAAAACATATGGAACACTATGGAACTCACTTCCACCTTATAAGAAATACAGGCAGCACCACTACATTCAAACAAATACTGAAAAATCATCTCAACTCTTCCTGGCTATGTACGTGCTCTATAACCTAAACTCCTCCTTCTCCTTATATGATAGCTAAACTCCTTTGCTTTTTGCTACTGCTAACTGATTATATTTTCCCCATAATTATTACTTTTCATCACTTGTTGATACTGGTACAATAATGCTGAGTAATATATCTCTGTTTATACTTCTTTGATTGAATTCATTTGGCAACCAAAAATATTCCTGCTTTTATATATATATTCTGTATATATTACTGTAATCACTACATGTGTCACTGTATCTACTTTTGCATCAATTGTTTAATATTTTCTGTATCTATATTCTTGTCGGAGCTTTTCTCCCCAGGCCTACAGACTGAAAATGGGCTCTTTTAGGCCTAGTGAACTTTCCCGGTAAACAAATACAATAAATAAATATCACCACAACTTATTTTAAGCAATAATCAGGATAACATTGCTTTAATCCACCCCCTCTGCCTCCTAGCATAGCAACTGCAAAATACAAAACAAAGCTACAGTCAAGCAAAAAAGTTATTAAAATAAAATAATCCACTAAAACAACAAAGCAAATGTTAACCTGGAGATTTTGACTCACAAAGCAAAGCTAAAGTCAAACAAAAAGCTATAAAAAAACAAACATTGAAACAAAAACAAATGTTAACTTTGGGGGCTTTGACACACAAAACAAAGCGAAACTAAACAAAAAGCTATGAAAAACACAACCACTGAAATATTAAAAATAAATGTTGACTTTGGGGCTTTGACCCACAAAACAGACCTACAATCAAACAAAAAAACTATAAAAAAATACAACCACTTAAACAACAGAAGCAAATATTAACTTTGGAGATTTGACCCACAAAACAAAGCCACATTCAAACAAAAGGCTATAAAAACCCATAACCACTGAAACAACAAAAACAAATGTTAACTTTGGGACTTAGACCCCCAAAACAAAGCCACATTCGAACAAAAAGCTATAAAAAAACACAACCATTGACACAACAAAAACAAATGCTAACTTTGGGGCTTTGACCCACAAAACAACGCTACTTTCAAAGAAAAAGCTATAAAAAGCACAACCACTGAAACAACAAAAAAAAAATAATGTTGGAGCTTTAACCCACAAAACAAAGCCACATCCAAACAAAAAGCTATAAAAAACCACAACCACTGAAACAATGAAAACAAATGTTAACTTTAGGGTTCTAACCCACAAAACAAAGCTACTTTTAAACAAAAAGCTATAAAACCCCACAACCACTAAAACAACAAATAAATGTTAATGTTGGAGATTTGACCCAGTAAGGAAAGCTACATTCAAACAAAAAGCTATGAAAAACACAACCACTGAAGCTACAAAAACAAATGTTAATTTAGGGGCTTTGACCCATAAAACAAAGCTGCAGTCAAACAAAAAGACGAAAAAAACACAACCAATGAAATAACAAAAATAAATGATAACTTTGTGGCTTTGACTCACACCATCTGTACTTACTGGTGACACAGCAATGATGCAAGTGAAAACTTCAAAATAATGGCAAGTTCAACTAAATCGTACATTTCACCAAACCAACTTTCCACTAAATAATGCAACAAATCACTTCCAGAAAATGGATGTTCAACAGAATGCCAATCATTTTATTGTAGGATTCCCTGCTGAATCAATCTGTCAGAGAATCAACAATGCCTTAGACATGGATGTTGAAAAAGAAATATCATGGACCAGGGACCTTTCTCTGAAAAGCATGCCATTAAGATTCAAAGCCCGTTTCTTTGTTGGTGTACTAAACTGTTAACATACTCTGACTGTATTTGGCCACGGTCCCTTACAAAATATATATATATATATATATATATATATATATATATATATATATATATATATATATATATATATATATATATGTATATATATATATATATATATATGTATATATCCAGTCTGCCACTCCCATTTCCAAAGAATCAATGTGGTAGAGAGGAAAAATAATTACCCAGGGATGTGGCCTCATTCATGAGTGAGCAGGACTGGGATACCATACATCTCTTTGTAGAGCCACACATAAACTAAATGGGAGGTGCACTGGGAAGAGGGGGAGCAGGTGTAGTGACAGATGCTTGAGGTCCTGCAATGATGACCTCAAGAAGGATGAAGCAAAGCAATATTTTCACCTATATCTCACCTATATCCTTTTCTTTAAGTGCTTTTTTCTTCTTCCTTTCCATCCTAGTGGTTTTCTGAAAGAAAATGAAAACTCTGAAAGGCAGTTCATAATTGGTGTCATATAACATTGTTGGAATGGCTGTGTGGGGACAATGTGCTGATGCCACTGCCCAGAGCAAAGCAAATAAGAGAGTCAAAGTATTAGTCTCCTGTTGGAAATGGTTTTGAACATGAACACCTTTTACTTGAAATCTGGGTAGGTATATCTACCATGACTATGATGCATACAATAATAACGTATACAATACTTTTATGTGAGCAAAATACATAAAATAGCTGTAGCACATTCTGGGACAATGAAACAAATATTTAAAGAATTTAGAGAAAGTATTTTCATGAAGAATAGGAGAAACTAATGAGAGAGGTCAGGAGTGACCCCCCCACACTTGTGTGGGTGGTCTCAGAATGCAAACAGAGAAATATTGCATGAAGTTATTATGCTGTCCATTATTACCAGAGTGTGCCAGAATCAGGCCAACAGGCTTTTACAATTGCATCACCTACTACATCACTAGAGATGCAAGCAGTGACGAAATACCCTTACATACACATAAATCCAAATGGTGTACGCATACACATAACATATCTGTATACATTTCAACCTCTTAGCCCAATAAATCCTAAAATAATGGAGGAACAAAGGCAAATTTTAAATATTGCTCTTATAAACCTACAAAGTTGCTAGAATAATAGGATTTGTGTTAGACTACATTTTCTGAAGTATACAATGTCTGACGCTTAAATGTCTACTCATTATTTAATGTATTCAATCTTCAGTCATTTGCCATCCATCCATCCTCAACCAGACAACTATACATTTTATGAGGAACAGATCAAAAATATGACACAAAAATCAGGCAATTAAAATGTATGCATATTCTTCAATTTTATTTTTCAGCAATAAATACACACATTCTATAAATTGTATTTTTCCAACAATAAAACATTAGAACTTTAACAAATCTTTCTTAATGCGTTGTTTATTTATTTTCATTACATTCGAGTAAGTAACTTGAAGCCACTTGATCCTTCACAAGTTTTCCTGAACTGTATTCTTTGTCTTATTTTATTGAGTATGTTCAGATTTGTACTTTGAATTCACAGGATTCTTCAGACTATGTGTTTTCACAATTTAACATTTAAAATGATTTTAGCCTCAGCTTTTAGTATCTTTGCACACAAACATCTAAACAAAAAGAAATGTAAATAACAAACTGCAGCAGTCTGTCACTCACAGCAATGACCAAAGTGCACTGTTATTGTTCTGTTTATTACCTTAGCCAACCTAGCATTGATAAGATGCTATTTTCTCTGTCTGAAACTCATTTAAGTTAAACCTACATATCTCTTAGCATGTTCACATCAAATTGCATAATCCATATCTTCAGCCGTATATCCCCAAAAATGGGTAAATAAATGTTAATTACCCTGTATATATGATTCATATGTTTCTTTCTCTGGCATATATAAACATAGCCCTATTCAAAATAACTTGGACCAATGGATGGAAAATCACAAATTTACCCCTGGTTTGACACTTATGTCCCTAATGGACAAGGGCAGTCTATAAACACTTGATGTGTGCAAGCCTATATTGTAACTGTAAAATTCCTTGGAGTACTGACACATTTATTTATTTACTTATTTGACATTTGTTTACCAGGAAGGTCCTGTCAGCAATATTTTGGTAAATTTCAGGTACGTTTGGCTAGGCTTAAAATGGCTCTTGGACTGACAGCCTAGTAACCACGCATGAACCTGTATACCTTCACCTTACTTTCTACACATATACCATCAGATAAAGTTGTGTGAGTGACAAGACTCACTGTAAGAATTGTCAGAGACTCTGAGAATTTATTTTGTTAGCATTCCATTACTACTCCTATACAAAATATGATCAGTTCTTAAAATATTCTAGTTACTATAAGTTAATAAATTCATCCAAACTGCCATAGAGTTATAATATTGAAAAGATCATCATATTCCAAAATGCCTTAAATAATCAATAGAAATAAAATTGACTGTCTATGTCATTTAAAATATGATTAAACATGCAGAACATGTTATTACACTTGTTGTAAGGGATGCATACTTAATACTACCTATTGTTTTTATGTTCTGATTGTTTATGACTCTCCTCTATACTGAATGCATGCGTCTACAATTTGACCTATTTTGTGTTCCTCAATCTTTTTATCTTATCGAATGCATGCATTTGTATCTGGCTTACTTTACTTATGACTGTTAATACCTCTTGATCAGTACTGTTTTTATTTGCTAATATTTGTCTATTGTTGTGTTCTTCATACAGTATAACTGTATGTTTATTACCATTTTCCACAGTCTGCACACTAAGGCTAAAAAGGGATCCTGGACCAGTCTTCATTTATTATTAACAGATTAATAAATACAATAAGCTGCCTCCAATTTTAGTATTTTTGTGACAAGAAAAAGTTAATAGGAGTAATTCTGTTTACTCAGAACTCTTGTATAAGCAGCAGCCATGTGAAATTATGCAGCTCCATTTTAAAAATTGCTGTCATACACTACTTTTTAGACTAGTATCATTGTCAGAAATTGGTTTCACTCATAAATTTACTTCATTCCCTACTCTGAATGTTTCTATTTCACCTTCGGGAGCTCACTGTATGGAACAGAAGCAGTTGGTATATAAGAAATGATGCTGAGAGCCACATAATAAAGGGCTAGCTGATAGAAGCTTTCTGTAATAACAGTCTGGTATGGTAGTCATTCCTTTTCATGAATTAAATTTAAGAAAGTAATAACAATTTTGGAGCTGCATAAATAAACTGAAGTTTTATAAAGCGTGACAGATTCACTGAACAAATGTATGGCTTCTTTAGCTTCTACCGGCATAAATATTTAACCTGTAAAAGTGTAAGACAAAGATGTATGTTTGAATAATCCAAAGTAATCTGTGGACATATAAAGATGTATGCTAAAATAAATCCAAGATACACATTTTTAAATCATCACATTTTAAACTGCAACACGAGCTCACTTCCATTAACAGGAAAATAAATAAACCATAATAGTTTTCAGTATTATTGCCATGCAGCCTACATGTGTTTTCTTTTTAACAAGTTCTTATTCATGCCAAGATTGCATAAATTGCTCTTTCCCTGCCTTCCCTTAAACTTTACTGCTCTACGTTAACATTACTCTGCAAGTATTACACCCACAAAATCCATTCATTCATTTTATATCAAATTTACTAACATATTTTTCTAAAGATCCCACCTCCACTTCTTTTATCTAATTTACAATTTATAAACTTCTTTTATGTTTAGTATAAATTTTGATTTTAATTTTCTAGTAACTGCTTTGCATTAAAAGTTAGTAAAGACTTGCATTGTTTAGCCATACCTCTCAAACTCCAAGAATTAAAATCATAGCAGGGGGTAAAAAAGGATAACAAGCTTTTTTTTTTCACAATAGAAGGTCTTTATATATGAGTCCCTATGTAGTTAGTGGTAATGAATGTTTGTATAGACAGTATATTTATTTAATAACATATACTTCCATAAACAGATCAGATTTCATGAGGAAGTTCATAAATCTAGGAAGAACAAGGCTAAACCCGAGGGACAAAATCCCAGTCTTACAAACACACACACACACACACACACACACACACACACACACACACATCAAGGACTACTCAGAGAACAACTTCTCAGTTTGGCTGATAGCTTGATTTTGAAATAATCATTTGCATCACATTTTAACATAGTCTTTTTCTTTGACTGATTTATTTTCTATTTGAGTTGTATAAAACATATCTAATGATAAGGACCTAATGTTTTGTAGTCAAAAATCAAATGCTACCTAGATCAGCAAAGTCATACCACCAGTACAGTAATGCTAGACAAAAGCTTCCATCTCATTACTTATCCTTTAAAATTTTAAACTCGCTAACAAAGAAAGCGAGCTTCTGTGTGCACTAATAGTTCACTAGTTAAAAAATAACCATCTTGGAGTGAAGGAGTGCATCTACCATCAATTATTCCTGGTAGAGAACAGGGGCAATGTGGAAAGAAGGTTGTAGCAATTCACTGTCGAGGGAGTGCAGATTTTTTTAAATAAATTAAACTGCATGAAAGAGGAAAGACTCTTGCACAAACTCTCACTGTACAAAAATAGATATGAATAAGCATTAAAAAAATCAAGGCCTTGCAAAAAATAAAACAGATGCAACCAAATGATAAGTTATAATTAATAATGTCTGGATTAATAATACGCTACTTAACTCATCAAAATCTTTAGACAGTAATTTATAACAAAGAACCCCTTTCATTTTCATTTTTACTCAAAGAGATTTTTATTCATTCTTTTTAAATATCACCAAATAGATTGAACCGTAAATAGTGAAACACAAATATAATATAATCAACTAGTCAACTACTTACAAAAGAAACTATATACAATTGTTTAAGTATACAATCTATAACATCACCTGCTTTCATATTTAATATGCAATTTGTATTAAGATGCTGTGCTGATTTATCAGTTCAATTTTTGTCCAATATTTCGTCAACTTTCTGCCAATTAAGTGATGTACGATATTGTCTTATCAGTTCTTTTCTTTATGGTTGCTGCACCCATTCGAGACACGACGATTGCAATTGTCTTAAAATCTTGAAACGTTGGTGGTGCTTTATTATTCCAGTTAGTTGTCATGGCTTTGCATGCAATGGCAAGCAATGTCCACAGTAAAGGGTATTTTACTTTTGGGACACATTGCGGCATGGGTACATTAAACAAATCTAATGACTTGGTTAACTGAAAAGTATCATTAAAAATTGTTTGAAAGAAATAATTAATTTCAAACCAATATTTATTCAGTGAATGACAATCAAAAAACATGTGATCCCTATCCGCTTTTGTCTGCGTTTTACATTTCCAACAATCAATATGTTTCTTATATATTAGTGCTAATCTATGAGGGGTTAGAAAGAATCTATGCTGGAATTTCCATTCATATTTATTTATTTATGTATTTTACATTTATTGACTGGGTTAGTCCAGCTGAGTTGATAGCACTTTTTCAGCGGTCACCCGGGGAGAAAAGCTCCACAACATTACATTTAAGATTTAAACAGTAGACAAAAAAGTATACACAATAAAACTAAGACAGAAGTTAGGTTGAAAATGTACACTGGAAATACAAAAACTCCAAATTTATCAAAGTACAGTCAACAAATACGAAGGGTGAGCAGGTTTTATTACATGTGCAGTAAATAAACAATGAGAAAAAAGAGGAAGGTAGTAGATGCAGCCGGGAGGTTAAAGTAAGAGAAAGTGTGCAGGTGGTAAACAGGTTAGGGTATTTTAACAGGGATTAAGAGGAGGAAGATAGATGTTTCTAAAAGTGGTTAGAACCAGTAAGGGGCTAACAGGGTAGTGAAAGTAGGAGAGGATGCCAGTTCAAGGGAGGTGGGAACAGTGACATATCCAGTGGCTTTTTAGGTAGTCTTTGGCAGTTGATTTGGTTGTTTAAGGGATCAAATTTTAAATGGGAGTTTGTTTCAGGAGATAGAAGGGTGATAGCTATAGAAGGTTTGACCAATTTTGCTCTTAGGTTTACAGATGTGTAGAATGTTTTGGTCCAAGCTTCGGAGAGGCCTAGTGGGGATATATGAAGACATGACAGGAGTTAAGTTAGGGCAGAAAGATGTTTGGTTTAGGATAGAGTGAATTATCTGAAAGTGGGAGAGGAGAAGCAAGTGGGGTAGTTCCAGACAGATTAAGTATGTTAAAGAGAGACAGTGATGAGATCTATAACTTTGATTAGCAGCACATCTGGCCACTTTGTTATAGGTATTTTCTAGTTTAGTTAGGAGGGTGGTTTGGAAGTTAGAGAGGATCTGAGAGCTGAACAGTAGGCTTGGTAGGAGATAGGCCTGAGGCAATGTAATTTTAGCCTTATTGGGCAAGAACTTTTTACTTCTAAGAGGCCAAGTTTTTTATGTTTTTTTTAATACAACTGTTAACATGCAGATCGAATTTCAGTTGGTCGTCTATTGTAACTCCTCGTAGTTTTGTGTGTGGTGCGACTAAGATGAGAGTATTATCTAGAGACTGGATGGTAAAAGTGGATTTCAGGTTTTGCAGGCTTTTGCGGAGGAAAGGTAAAAGTTTAGTCTTTTTTAGCATTCAGAATTAGCTGGTTATGAGAAAGCCAGGTCTCAACAGAGTGGATGGATTTTTGAGTTGTGGAGTGTAAGTCAGATGGGGTATCAGCAATAGCAATGACAGTAGAATCATCAGCATATTGGATGAAAGTAGACTGAGGGCAGGATGAGTACAGTAAAGATATTAAAAAATAGTGGTGCAAGAATAGATCTTTGGGGAACACCCATTCTGATAGGGAGTGGAGGGGAGAGGGCTGAGAGCCATTTTACTGACTGCAGCCTATCAGAGAGGTAGCTGGAAAACCAAGCAGTAGTAGAGGAGGAGAAGTTGAGGTTAGAGAGTTTGTCCAGAAGAAAGGAGTGGGACACAGTGTTGAATGCTTTAGAGAGAGCTAGGAATAAGCATGACACCAGTTTGTTATTGTCTCTGGCCTGAGAAATAGTATTGATGAGGGACAGTAGGGCAGTAGTGGTGCTGTACTTAGGACAAAAGCCGTATTGTGTAGTGGTAAGCAGATTTTCCTGAAGTAAGTGTTCCATGACTTGCTTATGCACACATTTTTCAAGTATTTTTGAGACAGGTGAAAGGATGGCAATGGGTCTGAAGTTGGCAATTTCAATGGAGTTACCTCCTTTGTGAACTGGTAGGTTATAACATTTTTCCAGATAGAGGGAAACTTAGGTTCTGTTTCCATGTGATATAGTTTGAACTGACTTGGTATTAAGGCTTGGTGATAAAATAATCATTTCTTTTTCATTTTATCAGGATCCTTATTGTTAACCTGATTATAATAATTCCAATAACTATTATTGGTACAGTTCTTTGTTACTTCAAGTGTCTTATGAATTTTGGATAGATATCCTTGTCCTTTATAAGTATTATTTATTAACAGTATCACAGGATCTATGAACTTAGGAATAGTATTTCTAAAAGTTGGTGTCATCTATTCCAGCTTATTTGTGATGTACTGTATTATTTGTTGTATTGGTAGCCAAAATGTATCATCTAACTCAAATTTCCTTTTGATCTGATCTAGTGTGAGTAATGTGTTGCCAATGAGTATTTGATACCAATAAATCACTTCTTTTTCTTTAAGCTCTTTAATTACATTTGAATTAAAGGTAATTATACATATAGGGTGTAATATAAAAAAACATGTCTTTATATCTGGGTTCATGTTTATATATTTTCCAAACAGGATTATTTCTTTTTAGTAGCAATTATATACTTTGTTTGCATACTTTTATTAAATAGTATGTTATCTCTTATCACATTATAAAAGACTTTTGTTTGATTTATATTATATTGTTTATGGGCTGTGTTACTAATGACATTACATATAGATTCCTGAATTAATTTCCATTTGGCTGTATAGGTTGATTTCAGCCATAGAGTAACTGTTTTATTAATAAATGCCAATGAATAAATCTCTATATCTGGTAGATTAATTCCACCCTTCTCTCAACCTTTTAAATGGTTAAGCGTGATTCTAGGCTTATTGTTAAACCAATGGAAATTCAGCATCATTTTATTGTATTGTTGTATAACATTCTTAGTAGGAGGGATGGAAAAGGATTGTATATAATATGACAACTTTGGGAAGATGATTGATTTAATTATATACAACCTATCTTCCATTGCATAAAGCATCTTATTCCATTTCTGCATTAATGACTTTATTTGTCTTAGTATGTGAATACAGTTAATATTTATTGTTTCTCTAGTGTTGTTAGTTTGTAAGATTCCTAGGTATTTGATTTTATTATCAGGTGCTAAGTACTTAACAAAGTCATTTAATTCCCTTTTATTTGAGTTAATTAATAAACTTTTGGTGTTGATTTCATTAAATACGATACCAGAAATAGACTGAAAGAAGTTCATTGTTTGGAATACTTCAGTTAATGATTTATCTTTATCAGATATCGTCAACATGATGTCATCAGCAAATAACTGTATTTTCATTTCTAAGTTATTCCTGATTACTATGCCTTTAATATGTGTTCATACTAACATAGTTAGCAAAAGGCTCAACTGTTAATGTAAACAGTAAAGGTGAAGGTGGGCATCCTTGCTTAGTTCCCTTTCTAAAAGGTACAGAAGTAGAGGGACATGACCCAATCTTAACATAGGCCAGAGAATTTTCATATAGTGTTTTAATTAAGAATGTGAATCGTTGTGAAAAAAACATATTTTTCTAGTACCGCCAGTAAATAATTCCAATCTATTTAATCACAGGCGCTACTGATGTCTAGACTCACCTGAGTCATGTCTCTCTTACTTAAATCAACGTAATATAACAAGGCAAGAATTTTTTTAATATTATCATAATTGTTTCTATTTTTTTATGAAACCAGTCTGGTTGTGATCAATTAGTCATGGTAATATATGTTTAATTCTCTCTGTATGTATTGCCATACACATTTTGTAATCTACATTTAACAATGAAATGGGCCTATAGGAAGAACATTCTGACGCATTTTTTTTTTCAGATTTCAGGATAGGTGAGATTAAACTGTATTTCCAAGAAGGTGGAACTAATATTCCTTGTTTGACCTAGTTAAACACCTTCAACAATAACTGTTTAGCTTCTTTGGGCAATAACTTATACATTTCTGGTGTTATGTTGTCATTTCCTGGTGCTTTATTGGGTTTCAGTTTTTTTTTTTATTTGATTCCGCAACTTGGACATTGTTATCTAATTGTCAATGTGTCTACTCTGTTGTTCCTGTATCTTGAGGTTTATATTAGTCTGAAGGAAGTTTCTAATTGTTTCTTTCCTTTTTATCTCTAAGTTGCTAATATTAATTTTTTGATAGTGTGACTGAAATGTTTCTAGTATGCTGTTTAAGCCTGAGACTTTCTTATTAATGTTGGAATTATATAATTCTTTTATCTGATTCATTTTAATAACTTTCTTAGTTCTATTTGCTATTTTCCTTAGATTCTTCAGATTCATTGAATAGAAATAAGCTTGATTTTTTTTCTAATTCTATCATTACTTTATTATGTAATATTTCAGTATATTCTTTATTCTTTATTGCTAAATCACTAGTTAATTAACTATGTTCTTTTTGTATGTTAAGTTTAATAATATCTATTCCCTTTTGAAGTTCAGTTAATTGCTTGTCCCGTTGCTTCCTTTTATTTTTGTACCAAGTAATGTTCTTCCATATATGTATGCCTTTACTGCATCCCATACATACACTTCCAAAGTGTCTTCATTTACGTTTAATTCAAGAAATTGTTGTAATATTTTTATATAAAATTCTTTAAACTCCTCTAGATTCATTATATAGGATGGTAATCTAGTGGTTGCCACATTTTCTTTGTTATGAACTTCTACTTCAAACGTAACTGCATTGTGGTCTGTTATGGACAAGAGATTACTTTAACACTGCTAAGAAAGGTGGTTATTTCCTTTGGCTATATATACTCTATCTATTCTTGAGTGTGTCTTATACCTATTTGATAAAAAATGGATAATGAAGATAATCTCTGCATATTTATTAACATCTTTAAGATTATGTAGTTCAACAAATTCTACTAGTGTTTTTGATGTTGCAGTTTTCCTTCTGGTATTTATACAGTCAGTGTCTTTATCATCTAGTATACAATTGAAATCCCCAGCTATTACCAAGTTCCCTGTGGAGTGCTGGATTACTTCTTCTAACTGTTGTTTAACTATACTTGCACTCAAGCCAGGTATCCAATAAAAGTTAATAAAAGTATACAGTTTACCATTTATTGAGATTGTTGACATACAAAGCACCCCAGATTTACCTTGATATGAGCTTATTATTTTTGGCATAATGACAGAATTTTTCCATAAAATCATTATCCCTCCTGTTTTTTTTTCTTATGTGATGAACTTGTTAATACTGTGTAACCATTGAAACTGAGTAAATTAGGGTCTTCAGTTAATAAATGTGTCTCTTGCAGAAATATCACTTATGGGTTTATAGTTTTAATACATTTAAATAAACTCAGTCTAATACATTTATTATTCAACCCATTAACATTAATTGAGATTAACTTCATATCTGAATTCTGCTATATGTAGATTTAATTGAACTTGTATTCCAAAAGGCAGAATAATGTATAAACGTTCTTGCTTGTGTACTACTGTGAATAAAAAATAACTGTTTCAGCTTCCTTTTAGTTTGACTAATATACTTAGGCAAGTAAAAAAAAAAAAACATAAAAAACATTGTAGTATCAAACCTGAACCATGAACTCCTTTCTATCCATGGGGTTATTATAATGCCTACACTTAAGATGACAAAGTATCAAAGTGTCCCTCTCCTTATTGCAGTCACTATGCTCTGAGCCTGACTAGTCATTACTTGTTAGTCAGAAAGTATGTTATCATTCTACAGGAATGCTTAGTGTATTCACAAAGATGAGGTTGGTCTTTTAACTAGAGACTGTGGTACAGTGGGGATAGGGAAATTATCATTTTTCCCACTGTAGTGCGATCTCGGAGTTTGAATATATAATGTTCAGGGGGTGCAGCCTCCCACGGGTGGTGCAGGGGGGCTGCCCCCCTGCAAAATCATCATGTCACATCTTGTGCAGTGTAGGACTGCATTGTACGAATGTCAAGAAAGATTGGATTTGCAAAAGGATATGTGTTTGTGACATTCTGACCTTCTCAACATTACGTATTTAACTTTTTAGTTGACATTTCAGGTGGGTCTATCTTGTGAGTGTTGACTATATGATAGTAAACCTATCATTAGAACAGTTTTGTTAACCACACATAAGTTTTCACATGACAACAAGAAATTCCTCTATGAGTGCATGCTTAAGATAATCATAGAAATATGAAAACACATGCTTAATTATATAATTAGCAGTATAAATATCACTGAATATTTCTCATGATTTGCAATTTATAGCATACATTTGAAAGAATGCACAGTAATCCAGTATCCTGATGACGATACAATAATATTCACTGCAAATTCCAGCTCTGAACTTCAGCAAATCACCCAGAATGCCCTCAACCCTACTGAATCTTGGATGCTTAACAATCATCTTGCCCTAAATCTAAAAAAAAAAAAAAAACTAGTGCTTTTTACCTCTAAGAAAACCACTCCACTAGATAAAAAAAACTCTTCACTATACAAGCCCAAGACAATACCACTATAGAAGTTGTCCCCCACACTAAATTGCTAGGCATTATTACAGATGAAAACCTTAATTATGACCTACACATAAACAATAGCATCAAAAAAACCACAACAAAAGCTTGGTATGCTCTACAGGCACCAACACTTTCTTAGCCTCTCTACTAGACAAACCCTTGCAACCACCTTTTTATTACCCCCTCTCCTTTATGGCGCCCCTCTCCTCACTAATATCCAAAATTCTACAAAATCCAAACTTGGTATGTGTTAAAACAGAATAGCCATATTTGCCACCAAGGCCAATTTCACACCCCACCACTGTAACTCACTGAAATGATTAGGCTGTCAGGAACTCTCCCACCATCTCTCATTTACCCAACTAACTACAGCGCACAAAATAACCTACAGACCCACAGATTGTCCTATTCTCTTGACTCTACTTGCCAAATACCAACCCAGCAGGCAACTAAGATCTGAAAATCATCTACTTCTAAAAGCAGAAAAGCCCACCTGCTGGCCAACTCCTCTACTCCTTCACTGTCACCAAACTATGGAACTCATTTCCACCTTCTATAACAAACACAAGCAGTGCCACCACCTTCAAGCAAACACTGAAAAATCATTTCAACTTTTCCTGGCTATGTTCCTGCTCTATAACATAACCTATTCCTTCTCCTTATATGATAACTAAACTCCAATGCTTTTTGCTAGTACCGACTGATGATATTTTCTCCATATTTATTATTTTTTCATCACTTATAGATACTGGTACAATAATGTTGATTAATATATCTCTGTTTATACCTTTCTGATTCCTGGTTTTATGTATATATTCTGTATATATTACTGTAATCAACCAACTAGATTCCTACTTCTACGTGTACATTCCGTATATATTACTGTAATCAAACCAACTAAATTCCTGCTTTTATGCATATATTCTGTATATATTACTGTAATCACTATGTGTAACACTGTTTCTATTTCTGTACCAATTAATATTTAATTTGTTTCTGTATCTATGTTCTTGTCAGAGCCTTTCTCCCCAAGCCTTCATTGAAAATGGGCTCTTTTAGACCCAGTGGATTTTACTGGTAAACAAATGCAATAAAATAAATAAATAACTGTTTTCTTCAGCTTCATCAAAGATTTCACCTGATATAATGCATTTTTTTTAATATTAAGTACATATGGAACTATTGTTTTATTTTCATAATTACTAACAACCAACTAGCAATATGTCAGGTATAGTGTGATATAAATGGACATTGACAATGAATTTTCCTGTGTCCCTCCATGGCATATTACACTATACCCCTCAATAATAAGTATGGCTCTCAGTTATGAAAATATATACATAAATATGAAAATATGAATTATAAGTAATGAGCAGTGATTAATTTCTCAATTAAGGGATAACCTAGATTAACAAATTTGGTTTCATTTTATTAATAAATCCTTGCAATTTCTAATATTTCATATTATTATTGGTAAGTCATTTAGTAAATGAAGCCAGACCCACAAAATTTCTGAACACCATAAGGAGTTATGGGCGTGAACTGGATGTATACAAAAATGGTGTACATGTGTTAATGAGTTGAGAAACACTTGTTGACAGACACACCTGGAGGGGGTAATGTCCTTTTGTTCACTAACAGCTGGACTTAGCTAAATGTCTAAAGGAAAACAACAACAACTGGAGCTGAAATATGGTTAAGTTCAAACTCCAGCAATCATGATGATTGCCATCCATACTCATTAATGAAGGTGTATAGAGAAAGTTCCTTTTTTCTGGAACTTCCTAACAAAACCTGAGTCATGGCAGCATGTCACCTTATAAGTAAGGAACAGGAGACTATGGTATGGCAGCCATTTTAATGCCCAAGGCAAGTTTGAGAGCATTAGTCAATCCATTTCAGACTAAGAAAATTTTCCTGCTAATGGTCAATAATTGTAGTTATTGCCACCATCTGACTTAGAGTTAGGATTTTCCTTTTGATATGCAATAAAAGAAGGCAATGTACAACTAGGTTGGAATAGGGAAAACATGGTGCTTCTTGTCGAGGCCATAAAGTAGTGTGGTTCTGTCCTTCATAAATCACATTGAGTCATACTGCTCCCATAAACAAGTTTCAGAATGTATCAAGTTCCTTTGCCAAACCAAGTGACTATCTTTTGGTCATAGGTTCATAGGTTCATACTCGGCTATCTGCCCTAGGGCGTTTATAAGCCTAGCCAGAGTGTGTTTGGCTTTCGACACCCATTTTAAATTAATTTTGCTATGCCCTTTTTCGAGGTTAGTATACTGTGCCTCTGTCTAACAGTGACATAGAAGTGATACCTGGGGTAAACCTACGATCTCCCATCCACTCATCAAGATTCCTCTTGAAGAGAGTCAATGAGGGACTCTGCCTAACCTGGACTGGGATTTTATTCCAGAGTGAAGGGAGCCTCTGGGTTATGAATCTGTCCCTCCAGCATGTCCTGTTTATTTCAGTGCTGAGGTTCAAGTCTCTCGAGCACATAGCTCGATGTGATTTGGATTTTCTGAGGTTCCATTAATTCCGGGTTGGACATGACTTTATACGTCAGGCACAGATCGCCTCTGAGCAGGCGGTATGCCACTGAATAGAGCTGAGGTTTCTTTAACCTGGCAGCATATGGCATCTGTTTGAGCCCTTTGATCCTCTTGGTGAGGTACTTTTGGGGTCTTTCCAGTTGCTGCAGGTGTCTGGTAAGGTACATCCCAAAAGGGGCACTGTACTCAATTAAGGGCCTGATGAGGGATGAGTAAAGAGGCACGATGACCTCCCCTGATCTAGATGTGAATCCCTTCATGATTAGGTGGGCTATATAAAATGTTTTTCTAACCACTTTGGCCACGTGGTTATCAAATGAGAGATTGCTATCAACTTGGGTCCCCAGGTCCGTAATTACTTCTTCTGTACTTAATGGATTACCACCTATGTGGTAATTTGTGGGCACTTTGTTTTTGCCAAAGGGGATGACTATACACTTTTTGGTGTTTAGCTTGAGGCCATGGCTCTGGCACCAGTTGTCTGTTTCTATGAGGCTCTTTTGGAGGATGCTTGTGTCGGCTGGAGAGTCAATTATGGCACCCAGTTTGCAGTCATATGCGAACTTGGTCAGCCACAGTCCTTCCGTGTTGGCCTGTACATCCGAGAAATATATACCGAACAAGAGAGGTCCCAGGACTGAGCCTTGTCCCGCCACTTGTAACTGGTTTGGAGTCTGACATGGCTCCAGCAATTCTAACCATGTGGGTTCTGTCCTTGAGCCAGTTTGCAACCCATCTAGTGACATAGGGGTTTATATTTAAGCTGGAGAGCTTATCTATAATGCCCGAGTGGGGTATTGTCATGACCTCCAGAATCATATATCCTACTTCTTTCAGTTCCAAGAAGATGGGAGACTGATGCATGTGTGTCAGTTAAGGCAAAGATCAGATAAGGTAGGGAGTACTGGAGGTATGAATAAATTGTACTGCTGCTACAGCTTTTGTATATCTTACACGGTCTGGTAATCATAGGCTTCCAGTACCAGTTTGTAAACATATATTGGGATGCCATCTGGACCTGAGTCTTTCTTAGTCTAATGGCGTCTACGATTCAGTATATTTCTCCAGGAGTGATAGGCTTGTTAAGCCTTTCAAGATCCCATACAGTTATTTTAGGCCACTCAATTGTGGTTTAAAATAATCTTTAACAATTGATTGCTAATTATAAGTATCCTTTGGAAAGGACAGGGGTGCATATGCTGCAGCACTAGACAGATGGAAACATCTCTACTCAAACCTGCTGCTCACCTTAATCTTCACATGCTCTGCCAACAGACTTGTGCCAGGTTAAATACAACCACACAGCAGATATTCTTGGAAAGCTGTTTGCGTGATGACAGTGAAATGTCATGGGGACCAACTTAATAATTGTCGAACATAAGACCAAAAAAATAATAATACCAAAACATCCCGACTGACTGCAGTACCAAGTGAAAATGAGATGGAATTTAAGTTATAATGCAAAGTGTTATACAGAAGGAGCACACATAAGCACTAAATGCAGAAGGCCTACCAAGGGAATGACCAGAGAGTGTGTATGATGGCAGATTAATGAAATGAATAGGAGTTGATGGAGCAGCATTTCTTAAAAACAAATTGGTAACACAATACTCAACAGTTCACTTTACTACAACAAAAGCATATTTTGCAATAAGTAGGCATCCTTTACCTGAAATATTGATCCTGGTTTCCCATATACTGAAACAACTTTATTTAACATTTCAGTTTCACTAAGCCTATGATGAATCTTTGTGTCCCATCTGTTTCAATGGTCAATCACACTGGGATGATTTCTGCTCTGAAAGCTTATATGCTCCAGAGATGCAGGAGTGGTGTCCTCCCTACTTTCTGGAAGCATAGTGTATTTGTTAATAAAGTAGGCACTGCACTTTCCAAGAAAACCAATTTAAGTAACAACGTGGCTCAGGCTTCTTCTCTGCAGTCCTTTTTTCTTCATCAGTGCCTGACTGTCTGTACTTGCTAGGCAAACATTTGTCAGTTACTTCTTACATTGATAATTTAACATTGCTGCTGCAGTCAATACTATGGATGAAGGTTTAAATAAATTATTATGGAATTTTATAGCAGAAAAAAATAGTTGGAGTCAGCATTTTAAGATTAATGTGTAAAGAATGCATACTGAAAATACATATTAAGACTTCTGTATTATGTTACATATTAAGACTTCTGATAGATTCAACACTTTAAGTAACTGTGGTAGCTATACCTCAGATATTACAGCCTTAATAAAATAGTTATGTCTTTGATTCTAGCCACAGTATTTCAGCTACAGGGCTAATAACCATCTTGAAATCTGCTACAGTTTCCAAGTTTTTTAAATGTGAGCAGTTAGTCACAGATGGCTTTCTTCATACCTCAGCCAGAAACATTTCTTTCCTTCTGTTATGTGGGTGGAGTTTCAAAAAGACTTTAATACTTAACTTTTCTGAACATAGTTAAGACGGCTACTTCATGCACATTTATGACTCTCTGGGATTTCTCATTATTGCTGTCAACTTCAGAACACAATTTGTTATTTAATCAGCTTGTAGCTTGGTATTATTCTGGAGGTCTGCAAATCTCAGGTTCACTATTCTACAATATAACTTTGGAGCTTGTAGACATCTGTATCCTTGTAGAGTATATAAATTAACCAATGCTATTCTCTGGAAAAAAATCACTGATCAGATTACAGCATATTTTAATAAAGCATTAAATATTATATTGCCTAAAGTTATAAGCAACCTGTTTCCAACTTCAGATAAAAAGAATACAAAGTAAGTTAATCTGCTCTATTGGAGCTTATCAATGTTGAAAAAGAAATTATCAAAGATATCTTTTATTTACTAAATATTTTTACATCAAAGAAATTGTGGTATGTGGATTTGTTTAAATGTACTGTAGATTTTTAAAGGACTTGATCTTTTTTCAATCTGAAATAGTCTGAAGCAGTTTGTGATTACTATACAGTTTATTGCTGGTATGTTGTAACGGGTTTATATTAGTCCCACAAAAGATGTATTAATCGAATACGTCTTCAATGAATACCAGCCACAGAAATTCACTTCAGTGAACAATGTAATTTTTCCCACAGTCCACAAACACTTGGCCATCACCTCAGCTTTGCCATTTTCCCCATGGTAGTGCGATCTGGACAGCTGATGGCCAAGTGTTTGCAAACTGTAGGAAAAATTCAGCAGTTCACTGAAATGAATTTCAGCAGCTGGTGTTCGCTGAAGACATATTTGATGAATACGTCTTTTGTGGAATTAATATAGACCCGTTGTAACATTACTGACCTGTTGTAACACTACTGTTTTTCATACTATGTATACTGTTAATTTAATTGCAACGTAGTTGTTATATATTTACTGTTAATGAATTATGTTTTATAAATCTGTCAGAATAATAAAAGGGCTTATATCCCAGTGTTTAAATAAGTACAAAAATTAATAAAACAAACATGCACACAAGGATAAACATCACCTCAACCAGCTGGAAACTATAAATACCCACCTTCACCCTGTTTTGTTTCTCTAGAGCAGAGAACTCTCAAAACACCATGACCTAGGACTTAGAACACCCAGAACTAGCATTTAACTGTCTTTTTAATCGATATAGCAAGACTATTTCAAGCCCTGCTTTCTGAGTGTTGAGCACATGTCAGGATCTACTCTATGTACTGAGCTATTGTTTATGTTTTTAGTTGACTGTGTCCTAGGCTAGAACAGAAGCATATGTATGGCATTTTCAAAACTTCTACCACTTAAAAGCACAATCCTACTTATGGAACCCATGTGCATCAATGGCATTTTCAATGCAGCTTTAATTACGGCAAAGAAAACAGGGTTTATGCGATCTGCAGGAACTGAAGCATATGCTACATACCAGTATAAATTATTTAACAACAGATAGGGTAGGCGGGTAAAATATAACAGAGAAATGACAATTTTGTGCCATAGTCATAACGGAGGATTATAGATTCAGAGAAGTACTGTGTAATCTGTTTAGCACTGTAAACACAGAAGAAGTCTGCTTGATGGATATGTTTAATGTATATGTATGTTACTTTGTATCTGTTCTGATTCTTCCATACATACAGTTTGAGCCCTTGTGTGACACCCATGCACTGGCCCAGCAATCAAGGAGCCTCAATCCTCACCACTAACACCAGTGAGGGGCGTCCATATAGGGAAAGGATAATAAATACACACACAGTAAAGTACAATTTCCCTTAAGAGCACAGAGAGATCACAATCAGTCTGGGGCTCATTTTTCCCTTTCTCTCCAAGTCCCCAGTAAGACTCCCCACTGACACAGCTATAAGGTCCAGATCTCAGCCTAGTGGGCAAGCTAAAACCTCCAGCACCCTCTCTGTCCCTGCCCAAGTAGCTGACACACACACACACTTTGTGATGAGTTCATACAACCACACAGACATTCCTGGGGAAGGCTGGCACACGTTCTCCAGCTGTGCCCCTTTTCTGCCCAGTCTAAAAGCTAGTACCAGCTGCCACCACCCACTAATAGTTATCAGCTACTCAAAGGCCCTTAAAAGGGTGTCTAATTATTACTCTGCAATAGTATTAACCAAATGGTAAGTGTGACCCAACAGTCAAGACTCATTTGGAGTGACTTGGTACAGCATCACTACATACATGCAATGCACTCTTAGAGCTTAAATTATCTCTACACAAAAGAGCCACGGTTGAAATGTTTAAAAATATTTAATAATAAATAATAAAAACACAATACTTCTTACTACACAGTGCTAGTGAAAAGTTCAGAGATCACAGAGAAATACTTAAAATAATATCATAGAAAAGTTCTAACATCAACACAGAAAAACACTTAGTATAATCTTCCTAATTCCTAGCTATTTCTAAGAGAAAACACAGTTCTAAATAACTTACATATAGAGCAAAGCAGTGCTGGTGATGTTGGATGTTCTCAAGATGAAATGCTCTGAGCTCTCTGATTCTCTCTCTTTAAATTGATTACACAGAGCTGCTTCACATGACATCATTCTTTACACTTTTCTGCTGTTCCCAGGCTAACAGAAACTACATTTACATTCTTTACACCTGGTCAGAAACCAGACCAATAAAGGACATTTATACATGTAAATTCTAGCCATTATGTCTGGTCTTAATAGGCAGGATGCCTCCCTCTAGACATATCTGTTCCGAATTTTGACCTCAAAGACAGTCATAAAATGCTTGACTTGGCTTTCTTACAGCAGAGTACACTGTTGTTACATTTTTGCAGTTCAATATCCAATGCAGTCTTTTCACATTTAAGAGAACAAGCCTGTGGCTAACATTAATGTTTACAAATGACAGAATTATCTACAAAATTCTATCTGGCTAGGCTGGCAGCCTTTACCTATTTTCACACCTTGTACAACTATTCTTAGACTTAATAAAACACGTCTTAAAATGGATTCTGGTAAAATAAAAATAGTCATCTCTAACATTTAGATACATAGAAGTGAAAAATAAATAAACTGCCAATTTTGGCAAAAAGATCTGAAAAGCAGTGTGTAACAGAAGAAGTGGAAGTGTGATGTATGGCATACGTTTGTGAGGCAGTATGTTATTAAAACAAATATGCTAACACCATTCAGTATGTTTCATGTACTGATCCCATTCTAGCTACTTAGAAGAATCCCTGCAAGATGCAGGAAATAAAAAAATAGTATTGGACAATCTGTTTCATGGCACATTTCAACAGGTATATAAATCCTTAAAAATATGACCTTGGAAATCTTACAGGTCAGACATGTAAAACTATGAATGTAAACTTTTCAGTGAACCTTTCACATATACAAATTGATTTTTGGCTGTGCAGTTTCTAAACAAGAAGCATAACCTAAAACGTTTATTGCTTATTGAGCATTACAGAGGTGTTACAACCCATGAAAGTATGTATGTATGCATGCATGTGTGCATATGTATGCATGTATGTGCGCATGTATGTAAGTGCGTGCATGTATGTATGCATGCATGTGTATGTACACATATATGTCTATATGTATGTGTGTATGTATGTATGTATGTACTTATTTATTTAAATTTGTTAACGAAGGTAGAACACTGATGAAACAATGATCAATTACATGTTCAGCTCAGTACTAACAATCAGGAATTTTCAAAAACGTGTGCCATTTCATACTGCTCCTACAGCAGACACTGTGTCACCTGACTGGTGCACCGTCTGCAGTGTCAGCCACTTCTCCTGCAGCACAGGCCTAGTCTCACTTCTAAAGCCATTCTCACACAAGGGTTTTCTCTATCCAGTCTTTTCACTGTTCCTAGAGACCCACTACACATCAACAATGGGTGCCACAACATCTGCTGCCTATAGACAACAACTCCCTCTGCTTCAACCACCAGAAAGCATCAGTCAGAATGTCCTTCAACTAGTTTACATATTTATACATACGCATCTCACCTGGGTTAAAAGAAGTTATGATCCCCCTGTATTCAAATCTGATTAAACAGGTCAGTGAGTATTATGCCCCTTTAACATACACCTAATAGTTCCTTAACTTAAAAGATTACTGGTCTGAAGAACCTTAGCTACCAAGACAGGTTTGAAACACTCTCACAATGATGTCAGGCTACAGCATTACATGTCATTAAGGATTGAAACCTTTTTGATGTGTTGCACAACTGCAAGTCAAACAGCTTCACAAATACTTGCACTAAGGATTTAAGTCTTCAACATATAAATAAAGAACCCTGGAGTGAAAGACATTTCCTAATGCTTACCCCATTTGTAGAACAAATTGCCATTACATGTAAAGCAGAGGACAAAGGTTATTAATGAACTGTCTCCTGTAGACCAGAATACAGGGTTTCATTCCTCTCATCCCTTTTTGCCTACATTGTGATTTAAGTATGTCACTTAACCAGGTAGTGCTCCCAGGTCTCCCTTAAAAAAGGATACTTGTGTCCACTGGGCTATCTGGTTAACAATTAATTAAGTAAAGCAGAGTCACACCCTTGTATCTTCCAAGATGATTATAAGAGCAGGACAGGCATCTGCATATTCACTCCTGGCCTGGTTTGCTTTGCCATCCTTAAAGCCACCGGTACATCATGAGAGTAGGAAAGTAAAGTAACTGTCTCTAAACCTACTTGCCTTGTAATTCCTGTAATACCCTGGGCATACTTCATGAAGCAGGAAGTTCATGAAACTCTAGTTCTTATGATAATATTTATCTCTGTCAAGCAATGAAGGAATCGGAGAGCTTCAGTCATGCTTTTAAAACAATTGAAACATTTTTAGTAGTGCTGCCAGCACGAGCATGCTGACATCCATTTATCATTTAACTGGTCAAGTAAGCTGGTCAATTGATCTTTTGTCAACTGTGGACACAAGGGCAGGGGTGAATAAAATTTTATATAAATATATATATATATATATATATATATATATATATATATATATATATATATATATATATATATATATATATATAGGTTTACCAACATAATGTTGAATGTCATAATGTCTAATAATAATTTGGTTGAAAAATAACATCTCAACTCAAAACATTGAATTATCAAAATGTCTACAATCTTTTCATTGAAAAAGCAATGAGATCAAGTCTACTATTTTGCAGGGGGGCTATGCCCCCCTGCACCCCCCACGCACACCCCTACTTAAATATATCAACTCCGAGATCGCACTACAGTGCAGAAATGGGCAAATTCGATAATTTCGACATTGTGTGTTTAGACTAATTTTATTTCAACATTTTGATCATTGAATATAGTGTGTTCAACCAATTCAGTTTCAACCATTTAGCATTCAACATTATGTTGGTAAACCACACACACACACACATATATATATATATATATATATATATATATATATATATATATATATATATATCTGAATAGGGATAAAATACATTCATAGTCAGTTCAGAATATGCAGTCAACCAGCATAATTTGGAGATGGGATAGGAAAGCAGAGCAGCTGGAGTAAATCCCTGCAAACACAAGGTGAACATGAAGACTCCACAAAACTTGTAACCAGAAATTAGGAATGACCCCAGGATCCTGGAGAAGTGATGCAGACAATTCAGATCCAAGCCTCCATGCACACTGAACACCTCCATATACATACTCTGAGTAATAGAGACAAGAAAAAAAGAGTAGAGCAAACAATGCTTCAAAAGAAAGTGAATGTGAAACGATTACAGTATAAAAATGAATAAAAGTAAGATCTGGAAGAAATTACTAAAATAAGTCAGGTCGAAGACTGGTGCATGTCTCTAGAAATGGAGTAGCACTGGTTTGTTAGAAGGCAACAGACAATTATTCCATATCCTAATATTGTGGTAAATGCCATATATAATACTCCTGATAATCAAATTAGATAGAATTCAGCAACTTAATGTTTCCCATAGTTATAAAGCTACCAATCCCATCGTCTAAGCAAGCAATAGTGTCTGACAGGGGTGTGTTACAGGGAAATAACAGACCACACGAAGATGATGTGAAGCCCAATGCCACAGTTACTGTTATTAGTTCCATTACATATTATATATGTGTTCTTTAAACAAAGTCAAATTTAATGAATGTAAACAAGATGGCAATGTTTTGGGGATTTTTCCCTATATGCTTCATGGTGATTTATTATGCTGCTCTGAGGCCATGGACTTGGTTTTTACCAGGTTTTACCTGTACATTAACACAATGTTGGAGTACATTCATTCTCCAATAGGGTATTGTTGTAAGTTCACCCACTACCTAACATTATTTAGCATCGGCATTTCCAGTTGTATACTGTCCCCTCCCACAGTCTTGCCTACTTTAGCCCACTATCTAAAATTACTTAACATGAGGATTTCCAGATGTATAATATCCACTTCCACAGTCTCACCTGCTTCAGCCCACTATCTAACATTATTTAGCATGAGCATTTCCAGATGTATCATATTCCCCTCCCACAGTCTTGCCTGTTTCACCCCACTATCTAACATTATTTAACGCGACCATTTCCAGATGTATCCCATCCACCCCCACAGTTTCACCTGCTTCATTCAGCCCACTATCTAACATTATTTAAGATGAGCATTTCCAGATGTATCCTATCCACTCCCACAGTCTCGGCTGCTTCATCCTACTAGTTAACATTATTTAAGATGAGCATTTCCAGATGTATCCTACCCACTCCCACAGTCTCACCTGCTTCATCCTACTATCTAACATTATTTAGCATGAGCATTTCCAGATGTATACTATCGACCTCCCACAGTCTCACCTGCTTCAGCCCACTATGTAACATTATTTAACATCAGCATTTCCAGATGTATCCTATTCACGCCCACAGTGTTGCCTGCTTCATTCAGCCCACTATCTAACATTATTTATCATGAGCATTTCTAGACGTATCATATCCACTCCCACAGTCTTGCCTGCTGGAGGCGCCTACAGAAAATCAAGTCATAGTTTCCAACATTCTGAAAGGAAAGTCATAGTTTCCAACATTCTGAAATGAACACAATTCTTTAAAAATGTCAGATTAGTGTACAGCACATTAACAAAAGTCTCACTGTTTATTACTTCACCACTTAATTCTTTTAAATTTTAATCTGCTTAATCTTGAGTCATTTCTCAGTCAGTCAACATTAAACTCAAAAGCCAAACTGTACCAAGCCAAACAGCAGCAATTACTGACTCACCAAAACCCAACATGCAGCCTCAGGCTTAGAAACATCTGCCATCAGAATAAAATCACCTTAATAAAAGAATATTTACATATAAATACATTAGTACAGGTGTGGGCAAATATTTTGTTACTTTCCGTGTAATAAGCATAATCTAATATAGCAAAAAAATGGCATACTGTACTGGAAAACTGCTTTGAGTGAGATACTAGGAAGCATTGTCATAGAATTGCAAATTCAAATTTAATTTTCTTACATAATGACAATAAATGACATAAATTGTCCTGGCAGATGTTACTACTTGCCAATTTCCGTTCTTTTTCTGTGTTCCACAATTCTATGCTTTCTTTCACTGACATAGTTTACCAAAGGCAGACTGAAAGTCTAACTATCTGGGGGAGTTTCACTTCCCTACTTGTTATGATATTTGATTAATTCCTACCCAGCACCTTGGGATTCTAAAGCTGATGCAATCTTAAAGTGCAGTTATCCATCAGTATGCATGCTTTTACCATGTGTGGCCTGTCCTTGAAACACTTTCCTTAGATCTGTTGCCATAAAATGCCACTGTGGCAATCCCTAGAGCTAACACTAATCTAAAGGTGAAATCAGCAAACAGCTTGAGCTCCTGCAGACCACACAGTACTAGATGGAGAGACCAAGCAAAGTAATTGTGTTGGACTGATGTGGGTGTGGCATAACAGTTAAAAAGACTCTTAGATAGCTGTCAGTAGATGTAAAGCAGACACTTAAAATGTAAATAACTGTTAGAAATTGCATATCTTCTATCAAACCCAGACAGGAAAAGGAAATTCCGTGTCACTAGTGGAATGTCACTTTTTCTTCACCCAGACATTGTAGAGGTTGCTGTATCCATGTTAAACCATGCACTGCAGTTAGAAGGATTCATGTGTTTTTATAATTATATATTTTATATGTCTTGAGGTTTTTTTTTTTTTTTTTACTTCATGGACTGAGGAGGTGTTACTGCCAGTCTGCAAGTCACTGGATAGCATACTAAGGGTAATGTTTTGCACATTATTTCTTAACTGGGACATTACATTTTCGTAAAGAAGACACCAATGTGGGATAATTTAGTTACAGAGATAATCAAAAGACTTTTGAATGTGTTTACCTTAACAAAAAGGATAACAGTGACTGGGAAAGCCATTGGTAAGCTAATTAATAACTTAAATAAGCAATGGGAGTGGGGACAACTTTTCAGCATACAGGATAAGAAGAAGATGCGTGATGACACATTCATGTCGGGAGGGTCACACATTCAAAAAGGACTTAAAACACACCTCTTTTCAGAGACAGCAGAGATTTTACGGCATTTGCTATGATATACAGTAGCCTAGTCAAGGTGTAGAGCAGCTGGAAAAATAGGGTTACAATACAAAGGACTGAAGCCATGGAATGGAGCACTGAAGCAGCTCAGCCTGGCATACTTGTACAATAAATGAACCACATGGAACATTCTACAGACATCACTGTATGCTTACACACTCTGATTTATGGAGTTCTTCTGTCTTTAGCTCTGAAGCATATCAAAGTGATTTTACAGTCCACTACCCTGGTGTATACTTTCCTTGGGAAGCTGAAGAGTGTGATTCTCTATAAATGGAACATGTCCTCCTCTCCCTGTTTTGCAAATGGTGAACATTACCGCTGTTATCCAAGCCACAGGTACTGTCCAAGCCTTCCATGCAACCTTGAAAAGTATAATAATTTTTACACCCCAAAATGCTCAGCACCTTGAGAATTTCCAGATGTATTCTATCCACTCCCATACTCTTGCCAATGTGGAACTGCTAAATCAGTGCAGTGACTTCATCTCTCAAAATGGATCTAATTTTGCCATCAGTTTCTGATATTACCTTCTCAGAAGAAAGTATGCTTGTGGGATTCAGGGATGCCTCAAAGTGTTCCTACTATGTCACAACACAGTCCTCACTTTCTCTCTTGAGGTACTATATGGTTTAGCAGGTCTTCTTTAAAGCTATGCAAAAGTCATTCTTCATGGCTCTGTCAAATGTCTCTCACACCTGGGCCTTCCCATAGTGACTGATCCCACTGCTGCCTTCCTGAACTGTTGGTATCTATCAGTCACATTTGCGGGGACTTTTGCTGGCATTGCACAGAAGATGTGCTTGTTTAATCAGGCTGCCTCCCTCAGAATAGGTGTCCACCATTAAGTCCGAGCATTACTGCCGTGGCTAGGACTGACAACCAGTTTGTCACACTTCCTTATTGTTGCCTCATATACTGAGGACTTGAACAAGGACCATTCAGATTAAACAAGCCCTAACCTCCCAGCATAATGAAAAAGATATTTTGGAGATGGGATTTGAACTCAACCTGCAGAGAATCATTGGCTAATCATTCCCAGGACAACCTCAGAAAATGTTTGTGCTCCTTTAATTTCTCCAGCCTTCAGCCCATTCATGTGACAACTCACCACCAAATGGAGATCAGCTGACAACCCAGCAATTCTCATGAGCTACATGTCCAGAATGTAGGGCCTCAGGTGCAATGAGACAAAGTTGACCACTGACTTTTGGCCTAACATGGTCTGGTATAACGCACACTTAAGATCATCCTTACTAAAGACATCCCATTATTAACACAGAGGCCCAACAACAATTTACCCCTTGAGTTCAGATTGTGAGCAGCTGCCTTTCCAATACCTCCCCTCCAGATACTATTTCCATGATTATACCACAACATGTTACAGAAAGTATATTACTGAGTTTATGTAGGAATGCCTCTCCATTATACAGTATTAACTGAGGGCTCTTCTTAGTCAGAGGAAAAATCTGGCCTGTCCTGCTCAGTTTGCTAAAACTGTGAGTTTCACCAAGACAAGCAGTTTAGGAAGGATGGATGTAAAGCTGGCTGGATACTGAATGTTTGGGCTGGGGAAGATACCTGTTAATGTCAAAAAGTATCAGAACTTACGTAACAGCATATTTATGTCACTACTTTAAATGAATAGACACAAGGAATGACATGAGATACCTAAATGGTTATGCAATATAATATGTGCTGATTTTAATTATATGTATGTTACCACCCGGCTGATTTTCTCCAGTTAGGAATGACTGCTGACCTTAGTACACACTTCCATGTGATACAGGTTAAATGTAACAACAGAGTGTACTTAATCTCAAAGCCCATCATATAACACAGGGTAGCAATTGTTCTGGGACTAACCTTAGAAGTCCGTGGTGAAACAGTGTTAGAATCGCATACATAAGAACATTTAGACATGTTTGATCACAACAGACGCTATTTTGTTAACAGAAGTCTAGTCTTATAGTAATGATAAATACAAAAAGACTATGCTCAGTTTAAAAAAGTGTGAGAGGTTGTAAAAGTGGTAAACCAGAAATTTCTCACATTCAAGACATACGGGCTTTGCATGTACAAAACCAAAACAGGAAAACATCAAAATATATAGATGATATGTAACAGATGAGGAAAAGCTGTTATGTGTTTACATTAAAACAACACTACAGATCATTTTGGGAATCGCTTCTGAAATTAACATTTGTTTTAGTTATTAGGAACTTTCTGTACATTACTCTGCATTGCACATGGCTATATACATTCCCAAACTTATTACATGGAACCTTTATACACTGAATAACTTAAATCTTGGTATACAGCTAAAATAGTCAAAATTCTAAACACGCCTGTTGATGTTTAGCCCACTGATATACTGTCTGTGACTCGGGTTCGATCACCATCGTCTGCCCTGGAAGCCCTGCTTGAGGGATGTACATAGTGGTCACTGGCCAGCTCTTCCACAGGCGATGGGGGAGGGTACTTGCTTTCTGGTGAAAGTTCATTACTTAAATTACATGACAAGCTAGTTCTAGCTTGATTGTACAAAAAAAAAGGATAAGACACATAAATGGTCTCAGTCAACTGGTGGTATTTCAGGTACTCAGTGTCTAGAATCCATGAAAGGGAATACAGGACCTCAGATCATACTTCATGACTAGATGTGTCAGGAGAAAAGCTAAAGGGGGGGGGGGGACAGCAATGTATGCTTATTAGAAACATAACGGCAGTGTAGATATGTCTCTTAAACTTCTCAGTAAGTGACTTAAAGTGAAGAAAAACAAAACAAAAGAAAATGAAAAACAACGGTGAAGAATTGCACAGTTTGGAAGCAACGTTTTTCTCCAGCTGTCCCCACGTATGTAAATGTAGAAACCTTTTACAGTAGATGGGCAAACAATTCTGTCTCTGAGTACCTCCATTAGGATACAGTCACAGGATTACTCATTAGCTGAAAGGGGGGGCAGATAATGAATTAATGGGCAATAAGGAGTTGCACAACACTGGCAGACTCTCACTGAATGAAGGCAACATTTAAATGAGATGGTCTTGTGGAACAGCCATCTACAGCTACACAAAGTTCCTGTATACTATTCGGTCACTTCAGAATGAACATTTATTCACTTTGCTTCTGAACAAAAGTAAAATACATACCATTAATAACCATGAAATGTACTACCTTATTGGCTAATATCCATTTCTTTAATTCTCCCTGACATTTACCCTAATTCTGAATGTTATCTTGGACTTCAGATACTTCTCACATCATAGTAAATCACTACAATTACAGATTTCTTTGCTGTGGTGCTAGTCCTTTAGAATTTTAACCACTGACCAATACGGCCTATCAGTGAGCAGATTAAGCTACATAGTTCATACGTAGGGACTAGGCTATTGGCCCAAGGGCCTAAGTAAGCCTAGCCAACAAGGTTTCCTGGCTTATGCCACCCAAGAAAGTTATTTTCCTGTGCCCCTGTCGAGCAGAGCCACCAAAGTGATCCCAGAGTTGTATTTCCTATTTCCCATCCACTTATCAAGATTTTTCTTGAAGAGTGCTAATGAGGAACTTTGCTTGACATAGATGGGTAGCTTGTTCCAGAGTATGGGAAGTCTCTGGGACAGGAATCTATCCCTCCAGCATGTCCTGTTTATTGTGGTGACAAGGTTTAGCTCCCTAGAATGTGTAGCTCAGAGGGATTGGGATTGTTTAGGTGTAGCATGTCCAACAGCTCTGGGTTTGACATACCTTTATATGTTAGGCAGAGATCACCTCGGAGTACGCGATATGCTACAGAGTAAAGCTGGAGTTTTTTGACACGGTGAGTGTAGGGTATCTGTTTGAGGCCAGTAATCCTCTTTGTGAGGTACTTCTGTGGCCTTTCCAGCTGCTGCAGATGTCTTGTGAGGTACATTCCAAAAGGGGTGTTGTACTCTATAATGGGTCTAACGATTGTCGAGTAGAGGGGAACAATTACCTCTTTTTTCCTAGATGAGAACCCTTTTGTGATGGGGTGTGCCACATAGAAGGATTTCCTGACTACTGTGGCGATGTGATTATCAAAGGAGAGACTACTGTCCACCTGGGTCCCCAAGTCTGTTATCATACATTTGGCGTTAAGTATACTGCCGCCTATGTGGTAATTTATAGATACAGAGTTTTTACCAAGGGGGATGACAATGCACTTTTTGGCATTGAGCTTGAGGCCATGGATCTGATGCCAGGCATTTGTCTCAGTCAGGCCCTTCTGTAGGATGTCCACATCATTTGGGGACTCAACTATAGCTCCTAGTTTGCAGTCATCTGTGAACTTTGTTAGCCAAAGGCCTTCTGTGTTAGCCTGTACTTCAGAGAAGTAGACACCAAACAAGAGAGGTCCCAGGACTGAACCCTGTGGTTCTCCACTTGTCACTGGTTTGAAGTCAGATTTAGAGTCTGCAACTTTTACAGTGTGGGTTCTGTCAGTGAGCCAATTGGCAACGCATCTTGTGACATAGGGATTTATACCTAGTTTAGTGAGTTTAGCTATAATTCCAGAATGAGGGATGGTGTTGAAAACCTTGGCGAGATCAAGATAGGCTGTGTGAACCACCTTACCCTCATCTACAGTTTTGGTGACTGCCTCAAAGAAGTCGATCAGGTTCAGGAGGCATGATCTGCCTTTCACAAACCTGAACTGGGTGGGGTCCAGAGCTTGGAGGTTACCAATGTCTTTGTTTATGAGTTCCATGATGATATGTTCCATGGTCTTACAGACCAGGCTCGTCAGGCTAATAGGGCAATAGTTCCCGGGATCAGTGGTGGCTTCCCCTTTGTGGAGTGGGATAACTGTTGCTGTGCACCATTCAGTGGGCACAAAGCCTGATGTGAGACTATGATTGAACATGGTGCTTAGGTGGGGAGCCAGTTCGTTCTGAAGTTCATGTAAAACGTAGCCTGGGATGTTGTCCGGTAACATGGATGCTGTGTTTTTGGCTTTAGAGAGTGCAGCTTTTACCTGTGTAGTTGTGATTACAGGGACTCTGCATTCTTCCAGTATAGATACGGGCCCTTTAGGGGGTGAAAGTGGGGTAAAGTTAGCACTGAACCTATCTGCCAAGGCGTTGGCAATATCAGTTGGTTCTGTAATTTTCATGCCATTGTGCTGTAACTCAGAGCAGATCTGGGTGTTGCCACTGAGATTCTTGACATAACTATAGAATGCTTTGCAGTTGTCCCTAGAATCAGTGGTGATTTTGTTTTCATAGCTAGCTTTGGAGGATCTTATAAGGGATCTGAGCTTCTTACTGAGGCTGACCAGGGAACTCCTCCACTCATGGGATTTTAATCTCTTTTGCAACAGTTTCTTCCTTCTGTTGTAGAGTTTGTTTATGGCAGGGGACCACCAGATTGGCTTTCCTGTTTTGGAGGATAGCATCTTGGTTCTGTTTGGGATAGCACAATCCATGCACTCGTGTAAGTGCTTAGAGAGTGCATTTGTGTAGGATTCAGCAGTTGTAACTGTATTGTCCATCTGCATGGGTTTCATGAAGTTCGCCACTTCTGTCTTAAGAAACATGAAGTTGGCTTTGGAGAAATTTTTTACCATGATTTCCTTAATGGAGGGTGGGGGCAGGACATGGATATCTAGGGTGATTAGCTTATGGTTGGATCTGACCAAAAGGAGATGACTTCAGGTGTGGAACACTGGTCACTCATGTTAGTAATGACTAAGTCTAGAATATTGTTGCCTCTGGTGGGGGTGTGGATAAGTTGATCCAGGGCAGTGGAATTTATGAATTCCAGAAAGCATTGAGCAAAGGAGTTGGTACATGAGTAGTTTTCCCAGTTAATGGTGGGGTAGTTGAAATCACCCATTATTAGGGTGTTTGGTTAAACCCTAATATTTTCCAGTATATCAAGAAAAGAGGAGTGGGAATGCTGGGGCATAGTGGGGGATCTGTAGCAAGCTACAATTTGGATTGCAATTTTGCCCAGAGTTAGTTGCACTTTAATAACCTCGGATGCATTATGCTGAGCAACTAGCCTGGAGGTGTGGATATGGACACACCTCCGCCTTTGGTGTTCTGGTCCAGGTTAGGTGGACGAAAAGTGTGGTATGAGTTATAGCCTGGTAATGCAAGGGTGCTCTCTGGACCCTTGAACCAGGTCTCAGTCACTACACAGATATCAAAGTTCTCCATTTTAAGGAGTGCCTCGAGGGAGTGCATTTTGAGGTTTAGACTTCTAGCATTGAGAAGCATTACCCTCAGTTTTTGCTTGCCTGTTTTTGTTACAGTGGTGAATTTGTCACTTGAACTTTGCCTCAAAAAGGCACTATAGGGGCAGCAAGAGCCTTAGCCAGTATCTGGAATCCCAGGGGTGACAGTTGCAGGCCATCTCTGCAAAGCATTGTGGTCTGTCAACCATGTCATCCCAGTCAGACAGATACTGGCTCCCCTTAGAATGACACCAGAAGCTTAGCCCAATTGTTGAAGTCAATCATTTTGTCCTTGTACTGTGGTATCATTCTGGGCAATGGCAGGATGCTACTCAGGGCTAGGGTCATACCTGCCTGGGCTACAAGATCGGAGAGCTCTTCCATGTCTCTTTTCATGTAGTCCAGGGAGGTACATCTCAGGTAGTTCACAACAACATGGACAATGACAGAGTCATATTTGTACATGTTGTGGAGTGACCTGAGTGCGTGGGTTATGTGGCGGATCTGGCACCCGACAGGCAGCTGACAGTAACCTTCTCCTTGTTTAGCCTGGTGAGTGGGACATCAGTGTGCCTGACTATAGAGTCACCTTTGACTAGTGTGTTGGGTACTTTATTTTGCCTTATGAGCTGTGGTTGAGTGGCACACTGAGTCTGTGGGCTATGTGTCATTTGGGTTGTGTTGAGGGGACGGAGATTGCTTGCGTTTCTGCTTTGGAGGTCTCTGTTTCTTGAGCAGATTATTACTGAGAGCCTCCACAAATGTTTTTGTGTTTCTATGTGTAGATTTTGGTGGTGTAGGTTTAGTGGGACTATGTGATGAGTGTGGTGTGGTGCAAGGGTTGACCTTCTCCTCTTGACTGTCAAGTTCAGTCTTGGTTGGAGAGAGCTTTACCTCCAGTTTGGCTAGATAAGGCATCTCTCACAGGTTGTGGTGTTGGGTGCTAGGAGATGAGGGTTGTCTGTGTATATGAGGCAATTGCTACATTGCCCCAAGATGCCCAGATTCATCAGATAGACTGGAGAGAACACTGGAAGCTGACCCTTGGACATGCCTGAATAAAAACTACTTTCCTCTAGACAAGTGAGGAAAGTGAATATAAGAGCTGTTTTTCTCTAAGCAAGTGAGGAAAGTAAGTACAAAAACTGTTTTCCTCTAGGTAAAGAGGAAGGTTTAGTGCTATAGTAATTTGTAGCTTATTTAGTACTAACAAGTTCTGAACAAGTGCTGAGCACGAATAAGCAAATTCAAGTGCTAAAACTAAGAATATGTACCTGGATCTTGCGGTAGATAAGCTACCTAGTGCTTACCACTCCCACTGATAAGCTAGAATGCTTCCCTCCAACACAGAAAGGCTTGGGGGGCTCAGAAGCTTACAAACAGTCCTGGATATAGAAAATCTGTATCTGGACTAGACTAGTTACAGGAAAGGTGGGAAACAAGCACAAATGGGGGCTTTTACACCAGGAAGTTGAAAGAGATGGAAAAACTGCCCAAACGGCCAATAAATTACAATTTCTGGGCCAGAAACCACTGCTGTGGTAGATAGGCTACCTAGTGCTTACCACTCCCACTGATAAGCTAGAAGGTTTCCCTCCAACACAGAAAGGCTTGGGGGGGGGGGGGCTCAGAAGCTTACCACTGGGAAGACCCATTTTCTTTCGAGACCCATGAAAGATACTCCAAATAAACATACAGAAACAAAAACAAGATAAAAAATAGCTACAAAACATAATACTGAGTTTTTAGTATATATTTTCATCACTATAGTGCAATCTTGGACTTGGTATATTTAAGTGTGGGGGGGGGGGGCCACACTTTATGTAATGTTTTAAAGTTTTTTTTTTCTTTTGTGGAACAGTGAATTTTTTTTTTCCCCTTGGAAAAAAAATCACTGTTCTAAGTGTTTGGGATTGTAAGCTTTCGCTTACATGGGGTTGATAAATCAGCGTTCGCTTTTTTAAGCGTTCGCTGATTTAATATAGACCCGAGAGAGATACAGGGCCAATGAAAGGAATGAAGATAAAACAGCAGATCAGATAAGAGAGAAAAGACTGGAAATTCTGAGGTGGCAAGTGTACATACTACAAGAAATTTAAGTTGTTTAGTGGTACAGCAGAGAGAAGGGTGGCCGCGGTGGTGCAGTGGTTAGCATTGCCGCCTCACAGCAAGAAGTTCTCTGGTTCAATCCTTGGCTGGGGTGCCTTCTGTGCAGAGTCTGCGTGTCCTCCCTGTGGTTGCGTGGGTTTCCTCCCGCATCCCAAAGACATGCTGTAGGTGGATTGGACACTCTAAATTGGCCCTAGGTGTGAGTGTGTGTGCCTTCTGTGGAAGGTTGGGTACCAGAACTCGACACCGTAAAACTCCACTGCCAATCATGAGCGGACAGGTGATCTGCTGTGGCAACTCCTAACTGGAAAAAAGTCGAAAGAAGAAGAAGAAGAAAAGTAGATATATAACTATACATATTAACTGCTCAGTGCTATAATGAGTTTTTAGCCACATTTTCAATGATGAATACAGAGCACAGAATACAAACTATACATGCACAAACTGGGCAGGTATCATGAACGGAAAACATCTGTTCCATTCTGTTATTTAACAAAAAGCTTACATAATTACTCCAGTCACATAGGAACTGTAGACAGTGGTAGGTAATGGGCAATAACATGTTTTCCAGACTATGTGGGACCATCTTGCAGTGAAGAAAAAATCAGATGCTGTTGAAGGCATTGCTCAAAAGGCCCCTACAGAAACTTGGTAAAAGACGTGCTTTAAAGTATTGGAAAAGGAAACAGTTGAGCTCTGAGGTCTATTATATTTCTAAAGAATGCCTAACTGTTCTACGATGGTTTCACAAAGTTGATAGAGAAGGCAGGTCTAGTAAACAAAAAAAGTATCTGAGATCATGAGTATGACATTAAATATTATCAGAAAGTCCATGCACGAATATTTAAAATAGCTGATGTGACAAAAGAAACACTGACCCAAGAAAATCTACTAACTGATCTGCTACTAAGCTGCAACAGTATGAAAATGGATAATTTACAATAAAAAATTACAATAAAGAGACTATAAAATAAATGTCATGCCAAAATTTCAAATGTCCATGTTCACAAAACATTTTTGTCTCATTCTCCATGTTGATGTTAAAAAATGGGCAAAATATCCAATGCCCACTGGCATGTACAGTCCATACCCTACCTATGGACCAGTCACTCACTTAAGTATCCTAAACAAGTTATCTTGCTGACTGCCTACCAGACTACCATTCTGTTTTACCATCTTCACTAATAAAAACTTTAGCCAAGGTAAAATCAAATGTTTGCATAAAATTTAGTCATCTTGGTTATGAGGATTTCAGTTTTTACAAAAAAATAAATATTTAAGCATCAAATTTGAAAGGCATTATATCTATGGCACAAAACGGTGCTAAACCCATACTTTTCAACAGATAGTCGATTTATGTTTAAAAAAGAAACATCTTCATTGAATTATCACTTATGACATAGGTATCATACATTTCAAACTGCGTTGAGAATTTTTCAGTTGCAAACATTACACATTACATATAATCTTCTATACAGTCATTGTCAGTCAAACATTACATAGCTCATTCAATTCTTGCTTTCCCTGAAACTTCATTTATCTTCCAGAACATTGTTCTGCATGTATTGTTCTCATGATACCCATGTTTTTCTATATAATTTACTCTTACCCTCTTCGAGAGTCCACTTCCAGTTTTTCCCCGTTACTATATTAACTACTTCTAGTACAGGTGGTTTAGGATCTGACTTTCGTTTTCTAGTATTTCTTTGACAGCCACCGGAATTAAACTCAGCAAGGCCTTACTATGTCTAGGTAATTCTGATTCTGTATCACTGCTCAAAAAATAATTTCCTCTGTTACACCAATTTGCTTACCCAGTATTTCTGACAGAGAAGTCTGCAGGGAATTTTTAAAGTTTGTCAATTCATTTCACTTGCAAAAATTATGTTCCCAATTACCTCTTTCTTCCTCACCACACCTCCAACATTTACCTGAGGAAAAATTCTTTGGAGTCTGCCTGGGGTATAAAAATACCTGCACACACTTTTCCAAGCAAAGATCTTAAATCTTCTAGGCTTTGCTCCATACTTGCGAAGCATGCATATATCCTCCAATTTATTTTTTGTGCATTGCTTATCCAATCTCTTTTCCCAATCCTTTCTAACCGCCTCTGATCAATTCCTATAGTTATCATGCAATATTTTATATGCCCTATTAATTATCCCTGTTTTAAGAGGAACATTTGTATTAAATGGAACTAAAAATTCTACAAGTGTAGGATCCTTCCATTCCTTTCTCTTTGCCTATACTCTGATATCAATTATTAAATAGGAAAGGCAATCTGTAGCCTGTAGTCCAAATAAATTCTTGGTCTCTTTCTGTTTATTACCTTTCCCTTCCCAGTTATTTGTTCCCAATACCTTGGTTCCTTTGCCAGCTTTCTCCAGTAAATTCCAGCCCCCTCTTGCCTATTCTCTGTACCCCTATTTGCAGCCATCCCAATTAGCAGATTCTATTTTCTCCATTCCAATGTTGGCTTAGCTCTTAAAATATGTTTGGCTACTTTATGAATATAACAATCTGTATGGTTACTGCTATTCTCCTTAAGGACCTGTATCCAAAATCTTAGTCTCTCCTTTACATCTTGAGCTTCACCCTTGTTTCATCATCCTCCATTCCCATTTCAAATTATAACTTCCTGCTCGTGCTATGTATAGGAACCTTACCTGTGAAGTTCTGAAATACCCCTTCAAATAAGGTAATCCCAAACCACCTTGTTCTAATGGAAGGATCTACTTATCCCACTTGACGTTTGCTCTCTTTTCCTCCTAGATACAATCCTTCAATTCTTTATTAATTGACATCCATAACTTATCCTCTGGTTGATAATAATATGCCTGACCTGTACATAAAACTAAAGGGGCTAAAACATTTTCACTGCTCATATCTTGCTATCCGTATCCACAAAACAGACCTTCTAACTTCTCAGGTGCTTAACTGTCATAACAGAATCCTTTTTAACACATACTCCTAAGTACTTCATTTTACCATTTCCCTACAAATATGGATATTGCTGAACAAATTCATGTGCAGGTACATAGTTTATAGCTATTGCCTTTGCCTTACATTCATTACTTCTGTATCCTGAATGACCTGTAACTGTTTCAGAATGTTCCACAACAGTTACAAAATAATATTAACTGCAAATAAAACTAACTTTTTCTGAATACCATACCAATTATATTCCTGAATTTCTGGGTCCCTTATTTTCTTTGCCAATAGTTATAAATATAATGCAAATATCAAAGAGGAAAGAGGATACCCCTGATCAGTTCCTCTGTTCAAACAGAGCTTATCAAAGAGAAACCCCCACAAACTACAGACGAATGAGACCAAAAGCCCAAAAAAAAAACTTCCTAAAAGTTTACAATAACGAATCCCATATTACCAAATACCACAAAGCAAACGCTAAGTGTCTATCCTCCACTGATACAAAAAATTCACCTATTATTTTATTTCCTATGCATTCGCAGGGGAGCTATGCCCCCTGCACCCCCCATACCCCCCACAAATTATATATACCAATTCCAAGATCGCACTACATTGAGGAAAAGGTAAAGTAAGAATGTACTCTGTAAAAAAATGCACTTATGGCTCTACCCTTACATTCCCCTGTACATTTGTACTTACAACACCAATACTTTTTCTGCTTTACAGTCCTTTCCAGATGGTATACATGCTCTTCAATAGTCAGCACTTCTTTTTCATTTTGGGATGTTGCTGTTTAGTAAATGTGACCTATGACTCCAGGTGCTTGGAACGTAACACCTACCATATTGTATCTGGGTATGCAGTACAAAGCCTTAAAGTCATGGCATCCTATTTAAGCACTTAATGTTAAAATACAAATTCTCTTTTAGAATTATAACAGTTGACTTTTTAAACTTTCAGTAAAGTGAGTTTTTGGTCTTCCAGTTTCGATGTTGTGCCGTTCAAGCTTAGAATAATACAGGATTTGGAAGTAGATCCAATTAATCATATTATTTTGTCAGGGAGTGCAAATGCTTCCATTACCCTACTCATAAAATCCCAGTTGACTCTGTTGAATGATTTCTATGGATCAAGCTCAACCACAATGTCTGTATTTTGTTACATTCTGCTTCCCTCTGGATAATCATTGTCCTATAAATGCAGTCAAATCTCCTCAACAAAACCATGTTGATCCATACCTATCAATTTGGCATTACTTTTGCCATGTTTTATCCATTACATACATGAACACTTTATAATCATGATATAGAATCAAAAATGGGTCTATATGAAACTGGATCTGATGGGTCTTTACCCTCTTTAGGCATTACAGCCACCACATCTTTCTTCTAGGATGTTGGTGCTTCTCCTATTTTTACAATACTCTTAAACAAAACCTTCAGATCTTCATTACTTTCTTCCCTTCTAGCTTCCAAACTTCCACAGAAATGCTATATATTCCTAAAGATTTTACTGTAGATTGACTGTAGTATGGATGGCGCAGTGGGGCAGAGGCTAACGTTGTTGCCTCACAGAAAAAGTTTCTCCAGTTCAATTCACAGCTGGGGTACCTTCTGTGTGGAGTCTGCATTTCCTCCCACATTCCAAAAACATGTGTCTGGAGCATTTCCACTCGGGCCTTTGCTGAAAATAGGCTCTGTCCTAGTCGGACCTTCCTGGTCAAAAAATGTTCAGTTAAAATTAAAACGATTGGCTATACATCCATTTTTGTCACATTTCCTCCTATCCTAACTGTCAATAATTGAACCTCATCTGTCTCTAACCTTGGCATATTTAATTTTTCCATAAAGATTTCCATACATTCTTTTTCTTGATTTCCACATTTCTCTGCTTTATACAGATTTTCATAAAATTTCTGTAATATTTCTAATATACCTCTGAAGGATCTCTGGATATTTTCCTTGTTATTGGCTCCCTAAGTCTGGCAACAACCCTTTCAACTGTCTGTTGCCTGAGCTGTTGTGCTAAAAGCTTTTGTGTTCTGGAGTTACTATCAAAAACAATTGCTTAACAGCAATCTTTCTAAACTTATGCATATTATCAAAGTGGTCCCTTATTTTCTCTTTAGCACTCTGCAGTTGAGCCTCTTCCTGTTCTGTGACATTCTCACTATACTGCAATACTTTAACCATTGTCAGTCCATTTAAATAACTCTTGCTACATCTTAACATATTTCCTTTTTCTTTTATTTTTATCCTATTTTTCTTTTATTTTTTCTTTTATTTTTATCCTATTTTTAAACTTCACTTTTATTTTATCTCAATACCTAGCTATATTTTCTGAAGAAATGTCTATCTGCCTAACTCCCAAATAATTTCCACTACCCATTGTTTAAATTCCACTGTGTTTAACACATAGGTGGGAAATCACTCATGTCTCATTTTATTCCACTACCCTGCATTATCATTTTAGTTTTAAGTGGAATAAAAATACATCCCAGCGTAATCCTTCTCCCTTGCCAGTGGCCCCTTACTACAGCAAACCTACAATTATTGTCTTTTCCCCCTCTTCAATCATTATTGGAGTTCATGTAGCAATTAATATATGTACTCCCCTTTTCCTTTATCCCAGATATTCCACTGAGTAACCATCCTGAAATCCTTTCTTTACCAAATTCACAAACGCACTTATTTCCAAATGTGTCTCCTGTAGCATAACTGTTTGTACTCTGCATTTCTATTACAGCTCACTACTCTTTTTTTTATATATACCTGCGAGGCCATTTACATTCAAAGATAATATGGAAAGAGTTGTCATTGTGATAAGAAGTTATTATTCCCACTTGTTATGTATAACTGCTTTTTAATGTCTTGTTTCAGCTTTTGTGTTACATGCATACACTGTTTGGCAGGTTGTTCTTTTATACAGTTGTTTCTTGTCATACCCATTTGGACCCATGTTATATCTTACAAGACTTTTTGTTATAATGGAAACCCCTAGTACAGACCCATTACCTACTTCTTCTTCTTCTTTCGGCTGCTCCCATTAGGGGTCACCACAGCAGATCAACTGTTTCCATTTCTTCCTGTCCCCTGCATCTTGCTCTGTCACACCAACCACCTGCATGTCCTCTCTAACCACATCCATAAACCTTATTCTAGGCATTCCTCTTTTCCTGTTACCTGGCAGCTTCATCCTTAGCATCTTTTTCCAAATATACTCTGCATCCCTCCTCAGCACATGTCCAAACCAACATAATCTTGCCTCTCTGGCTTTGTCTCCAAACTTTCCAACCTGGGCTGACCCTCTAATATACTTATTCCTAATCCTGTCCATCCACATCACACCCAGTGCAAAACTTAACATCTTCAACTCTGCTACGTCAAGCTCTGACTCCTGCCTTTTTGTCAATGTCACTGTCTCCAACCCATATAACATAGCTGGTTTCACTACCCTCTTGTAGACCTTCCCTTTCACTCTTAGTGGTACTCGTCTGTCACAAATCACTCCTGACACTCTTCTCCACCCACTCCATCCTGCCTGTACTCTCTTATTCACCTCTCTTCCACACTCACCATTACACTGAACTGTTGATCCCAAGTATTTAAACTCATCCACCTTCACCGCCTCGACTCCCTGCATCCTCACCATTCCTCTATCCTCCCTCTCACTCACACACATATATTCTGTCTTAGTCCTGCTGACCTTCATTCCTCTTCTCTCTAGAGCAAATCTCCACCTCTCCAAGGTCTCCTCCACCTGTTCCCTACTCTCACTACAGATCACAATGTCATCTGCAAACATCATAGTCCATGGGGAGTCCTGTCTGATCTTGTCTGTCAACCTGTCCTACTAACTTAATACAAACACACAAAACTATGTACATCTTCAAATAATGAAGTTTACCCCATAGGAATAATTGTCCTAGACTGACAGCTACACTCACAGGCTTGAACTGGCCTATAATAAAGGTTATCTATGCAAAGACTAAAAGTACAGCCTCTGGTTCTACTTACAATAAGTGCTGTCTGTTTTTTGCCTTATCTTTATTCTTCTCCAACATACAGAAAACGTGAATGCTTTCATTGGGCATTATCTTTTAGCCATCAAAAGAAAAAAAAATCTGTTTTTATTGCCCTCACCAGCTTGTCTACAGAGAAACACGAGAAACAGATACACAGTTGCCTTCAGCTGCAAGCTTCTCATGTTGCACTTTGACTATTTATTTGCTAAAGGAAAACTTTTCATTACATTTAATGTTATTTCATTTACTTGTTTCCATTTAAAACTTGCTGTTAGATAAAGCTAAGGGCCTTAATCCAGTCATTTACCTAAGAAAAACGTATCACTTTTACTTATATCATGCTCTTTTTCCAGGCTTTCTTCTCTTTTTAAACTGCAGTACCCACATTTCTTTAAACTGACAAGAAGAAAGAAGAAAAGAAGAAAAAAGGGTATCTGTTTACTTTAGTAACCCTATTGCCATAACAAAATAACTGAAAAGGCTTACTATATAACATTAAGTATATGTCATGTTTTAAAAAATACTGCTAAGAACAAAAACTATTTTACTTACAGTTACTTCTATCCTTCTTCTTCCCATCTCCTTAATGTTCTTAGAAAAATTAATGACATGAAGTAGGGCATATGCTATGGAGTCCCCTACACATTTAGCAAAGTCAAAAAAGTTCTATATTTCTGGGGGGGGGGGGTGGCCAAGATGTCAGAGAGATAACAGCACTTTTTTGATGCTCTGCTTAATAGAAATTTCTCTGACAGGAAATTTTCTTAATATTATTTTAAAAACATCTAAGTTTTCTTTCACCTATATATTTAGATACAGTGGATTATTTTTTTCTACAAATATTTCAATTTTGATGAATAGAAAGTGAATTACATCCTGACAGAATTACAGCAGCTGAATATAACAGACTCTCTCAGCCATGAGTCATTCAAAAGCCTCTCTCCAGGAAACTTCCATGAAGAAAGAATTACAAACAATAATATCTAGTATTCAAGATCTTTCCATGAAAATGGACAGTTTAGAAAAAATCATGGAAAACATGAAGAAAGAAAATATAAAGCAGACTGAAGAATTCAAGGAGATAATAACAAGACACACAGACCAGATAACAGAAAATGAAGAATCTCTTAATGAAATAGATGGAAGACAACATGAAAATGATAACCAGATTGACTTCTTACTAAAGCAAAACACCACACTTTCAGATAAAGTGGAGGACCTAGAATCAAGTTCACGAAGAAATAATATTAGAATATAAGGCATACCTGAAAAAATGGAAGGAAATAACACAATACAGTTCTTGAATGACTGGTTGCCTAAGACACTAAACCTACCTGAATCTCTCTCTTTTAGGATAGCGAGAGCTCACAGGTCATTGTCAAATATGTCTGTGTCAAAAAATCCAAATGCTTCAAGATCCATTACTGTAAAATTTTTATCATCTCAAGACAAGGACTTAATCCTGAGAACAGCGTGGGCAGGTAATCCTATACAAATTAATGGTCGAAACATAAGATTTGACAATGACTATACCTCTGCTATAATAACTAAAAGAAAAGCCTGCATTCCTCTCATTAAAAATCTGAAGAAAGCTGAAATTAAAGCACAAATCACTTTTCCTGCCAGAATTAAAATAAATCTATCTGAAGGAATAAAAATATTTAATAATCTTGATGACGCCTCTGAATATGTGAAAAAGAATAAGATTTGGAAAATACTGAAGATATGGACATCTCATTACCTAGTTTAAAAAGACAGGCAACAAATGGAAAAATGTTATTGATTGATAAAACAAGCAAGAAGCTTAAGGGTAAATAATACAAATGAAGCTCATCCACAATCCCTTCAAATCCCAAAATTTTCGTGCTATAAATCACCTACTTCTGGGAAAAACATACATGTTAAGGTAAAAATCATTTAATATTTATTAAGTATGCTTATTTATTTATTTATTTTTTATTTATTTGCTATTTAAAAGCCTTTAACACAAATACACTAGAATGTTAAACATAGATGTTAAAATTCTAAATCTTCCCTTGACAGAGTGTATTATTAGTTGACAACTACATAGGGGTAATATAGCAATACCATAGAAATATTGGTTAAAACAAGAACCCCCTTAATACCGGATACTGTATGTGTATTAGATTCTGATGATATAGATCGCTCAGATAAGTGAAATGAAAGCTCCCCATCTCAGTGCAATTAAATGAAAGTGTAGCCCCTTTTTTTGCATCAGTGGGCTTTCTCTCCTGTTAAATGTCATGTTATGCTTGGGTCCTTTTAGATCTAACGGATATAACTTAATGTGACTTGCTCTAAATAGTTTAAAAGGTATTGGAAATTGTTCTTTATCATAATAGAGAAGATCGTTTTCTTTCTAAGAATCCATCATGACATGTAAAAATACATTCTCATATACTTGAGAGGTTTGTGTCTTTACTAAATGTGATTTGTGGATTCATCTGCTGACGGAGAGGGAAAAGGAGAGGTATTTTCTGATGAAAGCTGGTGGAGTGTGTGTTGCAGGGACAGGAGGGTTTGTGTGCTTGATATCGTATACATTGGTTAGTAAAATTGATAGTTACAGAGAATTTTATATCTATATAAAACGGGGCAAAGTTTTTTTTTTTTTTTTTTATTGTACTTCATATACATGCTTTTTGAGTAACATATTGTTTTTCTTTTCTCTCACAAAATGCACATCACGAGTATCTCGTGAACAGTTATCATAGCTTGATGCAGATTCCCTAGTGCGAGCTTCTAACCGCCAAAATTCAAATGTTAAAGGAGAAGGAAAGAAAAAAATAAAGAAGGCTGTTGCCTCAAGACTTCTTGGAGAGATCTTCTTTGTAATACAAGAGACTTATGCATGTACTCTCTCGAAGTCTCTTTTGTCATATGAACTTTGGTTACGTATTCACGTTACCAGAAATCTTCACATGAAAAAAAGAAAAAGAAAACGGAACAACTGAATGCTTTATCGCATACGAAGAGTGATAAAGATAAATATATAAAAAACATAGACATATATAAAGGTCCTTTTTACTAAACTAATGTTGATGCCTATATTGTTCCCTTCATAATAAGTTTTCTGATGACATGTTTTACAAAGTAGTTTACACTTGATCATTAGTTGGCAGCTGTAGCTAACAGATACAGTGAAAACATAGACTAGGTCATCTGATCCCTTTTGGTTAGCAGAGCAGAAAGCGGCATATGCAGTGGTTATAAAGTCACTAAAATGCATTATCTATTGGGGGTTAATGTGTTCTTATTATTTTTAAAGTAGATTTTGGGGCAGCTATGTATTTTCTGTGCTTTCATCTTGATATCTTCGTCCTCAATCTTATTGATTATATGAGTTGTTGGTTGATGGCAATACTGCTGGAATGGGGAGGCCAAAGCTGAAGACAGACCATTACAATAAATAAAAATTCTGTTATAAAAGGGTGAAATAATATATTGGGGCAGGCAAAATTCTGGATCCAAAGAAAAGGAGACAGTTCTGCTTAGAGAACGATCTTAGTTGTTACTGAAGTGATGCTTTTGCCTCACTAGTCAGTGATAGTAGTAGAAGACTGTTAGGGGGGTGGTGCAGAGTGGGGATGGCTACTCTTGACTTATAGTTACTACTTTCATCAGGACATGAGGACAGTTTTTATTTCCAAAGGTAGCCTTTACTTTTAACTGCTTTTCTAATTAATAGTTTGCATTATGTTGGATTTATAGTGAATGGTGAAATTGGGTTCTACTTAATCCACCTCCAGCTACATAAGTGCATACTACAATCTGACATTTTCACTAATATTCATAAAATACTAAATGTTTTACTGTCTGTAGACTACATTTTCTAGCAAAAGATATATTGCATGTTAACCACTGCCACTCTAACTGAAAAAAATATTGGTAAAATTTGTTAATGTATTTTGTTAAAAAGGACAACTTAAGGGAACACATTATTACTATAACCTCTAAAACTGAAATGTCTTTGAAGGTTAAAAGCTGTGACTTCATTATATGATATTTTTATCAAAATCAAGCTACACTACATAGTTTCTTTAGACTCACATCTTTGGAAAGAAAAGCTAATGTCTTTGATGATTACACAGATCTATATACCTGCATAGATATTTGTGCAACTAAAATATTATCTTCTCATGTAAAAAATTCTCATTAGTACCTCTTTATTTTAAATATCTTTAATACCTTAAGAAATTATTTAAGGTTAATCAGATATGTTTTTTTTTTAAATAAGCCTATATGCTATATATTAATATCCTGATTCTATAGTAAATATTAACACTGTTGTGATTTCACAGATAAGTTCATACTGGAATGTTTTGTTACATGATAAATTTTCTTATTTTTATACATAAACTTCTTTACTGAATTCCTGGTTAAGTAGGTTTTGTTCTAATCTAGTATACTAAATTAAGATCTGTATTAGTATAGAATAGACATAAATGAATATGATATACTATGTCATGATACAAGTTTAATGACACTGTTCTTAAAAATTTTGAAAATTACATTATTTATGGTAATAGATGTTTTTCCACAATATCTCCTACATAGTAATACCTATACATCCTGGAGAATTAACTGGTTGTAGTTTGTTGATTCAATAAAATATTAGGTAGTAGCATTAGCGAACGATAGTCTTGAGCACTAAGGATGATAGAGGGTGGTATTGATGACTTCTTCATCAATCCAGGAACTAGATGTTCCATGGTTAGTTTTGTATATAGTTATATTTTCATCTTCTCTGAACATTACTTGTTAATTAAGTCCAAAATAGTATTTATCCATCAAAAGCTTAAAGTAATCAATGTCTGGGTTTAAGTGTCTGTCTCTGAATACAAATGGTCTTAATAACCCTACTAAAGCAGGAAGGTTACTCAAATACCTAGCATCAAATAAAGCTGACATTATATTTTTGCAAGAAACGCACATTATTCAGAAAGATCTAGAAAAAAATGTTTTTAAGGGTTATAGTATTCTAGCTGAATCTCATTTCTAAACAAAGAGAAGAGGAACCATGATTTTGTGGAAAAATACATTACCACTGCCTAAAATAATTAACAGTTTCACTGATAAAAATGGTATGCTGTGTCTAGTAGTATTGGAATTGAATAAGAAATATTTTACTTTAGCAAATATGTACTGGCTACCTGATATTGGTGCTAAATCTGCAAACAAATATTTGGAAATAATAACAGCAAATTCTAAAGGATATATCATTTTGGCAGGTGATTTTAATTGTATTCTATCATCTAAAGATACCACTAATGTCAGCAATATTAAGATACCTGCATCAGCCAAAAAATTGATAGATTTTGTCTCATTTCATAACCTAAAAGACATATACATGATCAAAGAGCAGAGGTCTCTCGATTTTACTCACTTTTCTTATAGATATGGTACACAGACGACTATTGATAAAGTGTTTATATCTGACAGCCTATTATCTAAGACTCAAGATGTAGTGATTACATCATGCCCTCTGTCAGACCACAATGCCACACTATTTAAAATTAAAATGAAACCAAATAATCTTATTCATTGGCAGAGACTACCAGCCTATATTATTAAGATAAAAGGATTCAAAGAATGGTTTATAAAGGAAGTAAACTATTACATTGAACTTAATAATAATAATAACACAAATATAGTGTTTATTTGGGACTCTTTAAAATCTTATATATATGGGAAAATAAAAATCTGGTATTTACATAAAAGGAAAGAATGGGACAAAGAATTATTAAATCTACAATTGAAAATTGACACTTTAAAAAAGAACTTACACCCCAAAGAATTGGGCTCGAATCTGGAATTAAAACAACTAAATCTCGAATATTTAGAAATTCTTAGTCATAAAGTAGCAATTAATTTAGAGAGGTTAAAATTACAATCTTAATCATCTAATCCAAAACATATGCATAGATTAGCAGCCAAAACAAAAAGTTTTCACAAGAGTAAACACATAATTGAAATATTAGACACATCTAAACACAATTCAAAACCTTCTTCAGATCTAAAAGATATTTTAGAGATTTTTTGTTCATATCATGAAACAATGAATAAAGCAAACTTAAACTTTACTAATAATAGTTCAAAAATAGAATTTCTAAAAAAACAATATAAATAATACAGTTTCTAAAGAACAAAATAATAGATTACTTAAATCAATATCATTAATAGAAGTTAAAGAAAGAATACAAAATCTTAAAAATAATAAAGCCCCTGGTCTTGATGGCATAATAGGTGAATTATATAAAATTTTCCCTGATTCCGCTTTGAAGATATCAATGAAAGCACTTGAGGAATTTCGAATAAGTGACAAACTTTGTCCTTCTTGGAAATATTCGCTAATTTCTCCCATTCTAAAACAAGATAAGGACTCCAAATTTGTTTCATCATATCATCCTATTTCCCTATTAAATATAGATTATAAAATATTTATGTCTATTTTAGCAAACAGATTAAATCAAATGATGCCGACTTTAATAAACAATGATCAAACAGGTTTTATACTGAACAGAAAAGTTCAGGATAATACTATTAGACTTTTAACTTTAATAGATTTTGCAAATAAAAAAAAAAAAGAATTATCACTCATCAGTCTAGATCTAGATAAGGTATTTGATTCTATTAACTGGACATACTTATTTATGGTATTAAAAGAATATAATTTCTCCTCGGAAATCTTAAACTTGTTAAAAAAATTATATGAAGGTTCTATAGCGTATATTAAAAATCGATGCTTTTTTATCTGGCCCACTTCCCACTTCAAATTCTAAAAGGCACTAAACAAGGTTGCCCTCTATCCCACTACTATTTGCATTAGCAATAGAACCATTTGCTAATTTTATAAGAAACAATATAAACATAAAAAGTTTTGATGTTAATGAGAACTATTCTTCTAAAATTTTACTCTTTGCAGATTATATCTTATTAACTATTGGAAATATTGATTCATCTATTGACCACATTATCAGATCATTAAAACTCTTTGAGGAAATCTCAAACCTTAGATTTAACCAAAACAAAACAGAAACTATTCTCATCAATAAAAAAATTAATAACACTCTATCTAATTACAATAACTTTAACTGGACCAATGATAAATTGAAATATCTAGGGGTTCATATTCTGTCTAAATGGAAAGACACTATAAATATAAATTATAAAATTTTATTAAATAAAATCACAGAATACATTAATAGATGGAAGAAAATGTTCTTTACTATAGAAGAAAGATTATCTCTGATAAAAATGATTCTATTACCAAAAAATCTTTTTTTATCTTCAAACACTATTGGCTCCAACTTCTAGAAAACAACTTAAACACATAAACACTATATTAATTAAATTCCTATGGTATCCTCAAAAACCAAGGATTAAATATGATTGGCACTATAAAAACTGGATTGAAGTAGGGATTGTTTTTCCAAATTTTGAGCTTTATGCTGATGCTATTATTCTTAATATAACAAGTCTGTGGTTAAGTCCAAAATACCATTCAAATTGGAAAAATTTACACAAAACAATACTATTAACTAAATTTGACAAGTTTTTCAAAAACATATATTGTTCTGAAAATATTAAGCTGTTTATAGTTATTAAAGAATTCTTCTTCAACAATGAGCAGGAAAAATCACATCTTATTCCTACAATTAAATATATCTTACAAAATTTTAAAAAAGTAATGAATAAGAATCTTTTGAACAACAATTTGTCCATTCTAATGTTTCCAATAATCTTAACCAAGGGATGCTTTGATTCCTTTAACATGATGAAAATAAAAACTATGGAAGAAAATGGGTTATTATTCTGGCATCAGTTTTTAGGAACTAATAATATTCATGATACTATCTACCTTTTAGCCAGGTATAATATCTACCAAAATAACTGGTTAAATATTCAAATCTTCAGAGAGTTTATTTTAACGGAATTTAAAAGACATCATTTTCCTGCTATAACAGACCTCCCCAAAAAATTATCCATTCTCTTTGACTTCACCAATATAGGCTATAATAATGGTATCTCATTGTCAAGATTTTACAACATTCTTAGATCAGATCAAATAATATTAGATGACAATTTATGGAAATATATCAACAATTTCAATAACTCCCAAATACATATAAATGATAAAACTTTAATTCTCAGATCTGTTTACCATGCTTCTTCTTCCACATATTGGAAAAATTTTACATGGAAATTCATTCATAGAAGTTTTATTACACCAAAAAAAGCCTCTAAAATAAGCAAGAAAGATTTTAATAGATGTTGGAGATGCGAGGAGCTAATAGATGCCGACTGGGCATATATGTTTTTAGAATGCAGAACAATAACCACATTTCGGATGGAGTTTAAAAATTTTATTAAAGCTTTGTGGTTGGACAGATGTGAGATCTCTGATTCTATGATACTTTTTAATGCACCAATGCCAAGGTATGTCCCACTGAATCAAATGAACCTCCTTTGGACTCTACTTGCTATAGCAAGAAAAACTATTACTAGAAATTGGAAATGTAAAAATAACCTCTCATTCAAGGAATTTATATCTTTTACTAAGATTATTTGTAGTAGGGAATTACAAACAGCTATGTTACACTCCTCAAACATGACTCATAAACAAATTGCCTGGATAAAGCTTAAAAAACTATTAGATAAAATGTAATTTTATTGAAGATTTGGTATCTATTTTGGACCTTGTATATAGTTTTTGTTAAAATTTGATATTACGTTGTTTTTTATTTTTAAAAATTGTATTTATACTATTGAAAACCAATAAAAAAGATATGAAGGAAAAAAAAAGTTCTATATTTCCAGACTTTCTTGTTCTAACACTTTTCACAAATATGATTGATGCTTTGTAATCCCACATTTATTCATTAATGTACAAGTTGCTGGTTTTCCTCCTATTGATCTGTATTTTCCAACTCCAGTCTCTGGTTCATTTCTAACATACTTCTGGTGTCTCTAGTCAACTATTGCACTTTTTTCTGCCTCTCAAGCATTTTCCTTTAGAACATTTGAAAAGGTTTCACTGGCATAGTCTCTCTATGAGCTTTATCAGAAGAAGAGTAAGAAGCAGAATCCCCTTCTGATTGATAACTCTCCGTCTGTTTGATAATTCACTTTATGTTGGACAAACATTTGTATTTCATCTTCAGCATGTTCTGCATCACAAAATAACTTTGACCCTCCAGGAAAATATTCTGAAAATAGCTGTATACAGCAGCTTAAAACTCAAACCTGCTTTTCAACATTCCGTCTCTCTCTCTCTCTCTCTCTCTCTCTGCTTTTCTCAGTTAGGGGTTGCCACAGTGGATCACCTTGTCCACTCACGAGTGGCTGTGTCCCCCACTCCCCCCCAACTATATATACTAACTCCAGGGTCCCACTACAATGGGGAAAAGGACATATTTCTTTTACTTGCCTTACAGTGCTCTAGACACTGCCAGTACTAATTGTCAGTCAAAAGAACTGTCAGTCAAATGAAGTGTCAGTGAGTTGAAGTTTCAGTCATTTGGTCCAACTAAAATGATTGTCAGTCAAATGAGCTTTCAGTCAAATATATATATATATATATATATATATATATATATATATATATATATACACATATATAGATCCACTTTGAATCATCGAATGTTCAGAACATTGACGTTCTAATCATCGAAGGTTCAAAATGAACCACACAAAAACAAAAAACGTGCAAAAACTATTTTATGCAGGGGGGCTTTGCCCACCTGCACCCCCCATATGGGGGGATGTGCCCCCCCACCCCCTACTTTAATATTCCAACTCTGAGATCGCACTACAGTGGGGTAAGGGAAATCTCCCATTTACCGCTATATGCGGTAGCGCTAAACGGGAGATTTTCCGTACCCTACCTGCAATGCCAACACTCAGATGGTGCACACACACACAGACACACACACACACACACACACACACACACACACACACACACACACACACATACACTCCATGCAGGGCACCTTGCTGCCCTGCATACACACCCAAATTTCTACGATTTTACTTACCTGGCACTTCCACTTTAAACCTTCGATGTTCTGAACATCGATGTTCTGGTCTCGATGATCAGAATTTTGATGTTCTGAACATTCGATGATTCAAAGTGGAACTATATATATATATATATATATATATATATATATATATATACACATATATATATATATATATACATACACATCTTTGTCTTTCTATACAGAAAAAAAGATACAGGGAATACATAAGACTTATTTTTTTTCAACTACAGCTTTTATTACATTTCTCTTCTATTTAAAGGGAGTACATAAGATTTCTGTACTTGTGAACATTTAATTTATCCAGTCTCTCTCTGATTTTGCCAATTTCTGTTTTCATTAAAGCATATAGGTTTTTTTGAGGGGGTGACTGTTGAATCGGATAATCAGATATAAAGAGACACTGTGAATTGAGATCCTAGATGAAGCAAGAGCCAGGTAAATAAAACTTACATCAGATTAGCAAGCTGACTTCATTATATGACAAAGAACATAAAACTGCTCAGGAAACATGAAGCTAAAGTTCATACATTCTGTACCCCAACAGAGAGGTATGCAAAACCATACATATTTATATTTTGCAATATAATATTTATACTTTACAATATGTGCATTTTAGTCATAGCAATAAGACAAACTAAAATGTTTGGCAACCATACCAAGACATGGCAACTGCAATCCAAAATATTTGTTTATTACATAAAAATCAATATTCCCTGCTGGGATCCAAAAATGGAATAACATGCAACTACCCAGAGAGTTAATCATTCTAAAAAGCAATGCTGCTGCCAAAGGGCTCCGGAACACCAGTAGAGTGGTACAATATAGCCATTTACCAAACAACTTGGCTTCAGATAGCCTCCTGTCTTTGAAGTCACATACCAATCTCTTCAACAGCTTGTTAAGATGGTTTGTAAGAAATTCCTGAACAGCTTAAGCTTTATGTATGTTAAAACACTTTGGCTTCTGACAAAAGATGTTCTTCTTCCACTCAATGATGTGTCACTATAGCCTTTTATGTGTCTACTGAAAGATGACAAACTGTAAATCCACAGGATGAAAACAAAAAATGTGGCCACCCACAAAGTGCATGAACTTTCAAAATTCTGAAATAATGATTCAGTGCCACAGAATACTGATACATTACTGTAACAAAGTCACACATTTAGTGAGAAACTTATATAAGCTAGAATATTGCTCATCTCTTTTAATACCTGCCATGTGGATAGCAAAAACTGGTTGTAAGATAACAGGCAGGCTTAATAAACTATGAAGGTCTGTTTGTAACGACTGGCATTCAAAGCGTCTGTCTGAAATTATGTTACAATCACCGTACTGTAGAAACAACACAGCCACTACTTTTAAACAAAGCAAGACTTTTTGTTTGTTTTTGTACCCAGTTGAATCAGTTCTCCCTAGTCTGCTTTGTTGACCCCTAGTTTGCCCCAGACGTCCACCTTATTTAACTAATAATGTATCATTAACCTCCCAGAAGGTCATCATTTCTACAGTTTGTTCTTCTATTATCTTTTCTGGTAGCTTGCGCTGCACACACACAGCTTTCTCACTGAGGCAATGCTGCAACACATCCCCCTAACAATTTTCCCACCTTCATTCTATAGTCTTCTGTTTTTCTTCATTTAAAGAGAAATTAACTGAGTGAGATGCTTGGTTTTGTATTATGTCTTCTCCCAGTGTTCATTTTTCTTAGGCTCCCCATGTTAAGATGTATTGATCATTGTTGAAAGGGCTTACTTATGTAGCCTGCCCATTCTTTTTAGCCACTCTCCTAACAAACTACTTTGGCAACGTACCTCTTCTGAGTTGCAGTAATCAGAAATGGGCACAAATCAATGTTTGCATGATGGAAACACTGTTTCCCTCTTCCTACTAGAAGTACTTCTTGTATGGAACCCAAACTCCCAAATGCTCTGTATTCTTCTAGTGCTGATTTTAGCTAATCAGACACATGAATCCCAAGTTCCAGTTCTGCCTAATTACTGTCAGTAGTCTTCTTCAACCCTGTAGGCAATTCCTGGGTTCCAAAGCTGTAACTGCTTGACTCTGTAAACGTGGCAATAAATCCCTGCCGCAACATTCCAGTCCATTCTTGTCCAATACCAAGTTATTCATGCATCTGTTTAATCATTGTCTATGACTTTGTCACATGGTTTATATGTACTTTATCTATCTATCTACATTCATTTACCTGGTAGGTGAACTAGTCCTTCACCACACTGCATGCCCAAAATTCATAAAGAATTGTACTTGTATATAAATATTAAAGGAAACAAAACTACTACATGAGCTTGCATATCATCTGCTCAGATCTCACAGGTCACTGCCAGCTGACTGTTCAAACAAATGTACTACAAGCCAAATGGGTAATAGTAAAAGAGTTTTTTTGGCACTGGAGCAGACCCCATGCACCCTTTCATGTAGGGGAATCTGCCTCTACACTCTCTGTGAATGTGCGTGTGTGTGTGTGTGTGTGTGTGTGTGTGTGTGTGTGTGTGTGTGTGTGTGTGTGTGTGTGTGTATGCACATGTGTACACACACACACACACACATATATATATATAGTTATGTTTGTGTGTGTATGTGTGTGTGTGTGTGTGTGTGTGTGTGTGTGTGTGTGTGTGTGTGTGTGTGTGTGTGTTTGTGCATGTGTGTGTATATATATATATATATATATATATATATATATATATATATATACACACACACACACACACACACACACACACACACACACGCGCACATACATCTCTCTCACATTTTTAAAATGACGTAATGTGGTGGATCTCACCCGAATAAAACTGATGTAAACAGTATGGATAAAGACTATATGGAGAAATGTTCCTTAAATCAGCCAATACCTTTTTCATATTAGGCGAAGAGGATTACTGCTTGGTTGTGTTAATAAGACCACTTACATAATTAAATGACATATACAAGTGAGAAACATAACAAATGACCTCCCATTTGGGAGGAAAGTTGCCTGGAGCACTGGATTTTGTTACACGCTGCTAGAATAAACATTTGATGTGCTCATGAAAGGAAGACTTGGACATTTTCCAAGACGCCTAAGAAGTGAAATGCTACTGGTGAGCAATGGAATCCAATGGAGAAGGGCTGCTGGACTTTCAGGGACTTCAATTAGAAAGACACCGTTAAACAAGTACATCCTTTTTTGGCCTTCATTTTCATTTGGAATAAAGGCTGTGAACTTTTTTATAAGTTGGTGGACTTTAGTGCTTTTATATAACAGAGTGATGGACTGTAGCAAGCATTTTTGTCAGACTTTTTATGCCAAATATCCTGAGCTTTTCACATTTCATTGTCTGTACAAAGTCATTGCATTTGAATAAATTCTCTCCATCTGGTGATACAGCATTTCTTTGGAGTGTGCTGTGAGTAAAGCTACTTTATGCCATTTTATGATGTGTGCTGTGAGCATCTGCAGGGAGTACATGTGTATTGCACCTGCCTTTCCACCAAGATAAAGGCTGTTAAGCAACTGCAATAAGCCACTGCTGCTGCAGCAGAGTTTGGCATCAATTGCCATAGCCTTGGCAAGGCCGAAGACAGTTCCATCATTTAAGCAATTGACCAGGGAGGAGGATGCCCAACATCCTTTGAGCAGTATGCCAGCCAGGAAAGTTGGGAATGAAGAGGCTGGTCAAGAATCCTTCCAGCTCAGCTTGCCAGGGACCTTCTAAAAGCCATTATGGTCACGGAAGAGACTGAATGTCAGAACTATGACAAAGTGAAAAAGACCTTGGTAGCCAGACCAGGTGTTACTTCCGAGACACAAGCTCAGAAGTATCACAGCTGGGCATTTTCTCCTAACAAATCAGTAAGGTTTCATCTATGTGGTTTTATTAGATCCTAAGGCTCAATAAAATAAAAGTAAACTAACATAATAAGAACAACAAATGCCAACTGAAGCTGACTGCATGTTAAACTAGGAACTAATAAAAAACAAAAAAACAGACTGAAATGTGCTTGTTACATCATTATATTCTATATTTATTAAGAAATGAGTGCTTTCTTCTCTAATAAGCTTGAGAATTATGTACCAAAACAGACATTAAAAGAAGGATAACAGATATGTTGAGTTCACTTTTTCATTTTTTACAATTATTTATAATACATTTTGCAAAGAACACAGCTAGACTCCAGTGCACATTTAATTCTTTGCTGTTGGCTGTTTTTAATAAAACAGTTGAATATTTTAGTTTTATACTTGAGTAGCCTATACATTTTGCATGTGGAAATATACTATACAGACCTGCTCTCACTCTAGGATTCGGGCTCCTGTACACAGGTATGATAAACAATCTCAGTAGTTTTCCCCTTCTGACCAGATTCTTTGTACTGTGGTGGGGAAATCAAGCCTACCTTTCCAAGGCCAGGGTTGTCTTTCACTTTGCCAACTGCCCTCAGCAAACATGGTGGTGCAGGAGGAGGTGATATTTGAAGGGTTCTGCTGAAGTTGGTGGGGAACAGTGGAGGATCCAAAGCATATGACGGAGAAGAACGATGCTTCTTCTTTTTGGAAGACAAGTTCAGCTTCTGAGCAGCTCTAAGGTGAGAAAAAGAAAATGAATATAACATTTTGTTTAATTATGGCAGATCTGTAGTAACTAGCTGTAAGCATATTTGTAACAACCCAGAAAACGTGCTTTCTTATTAATTTGAATTCTGGTGCATCACAGGAGAAACTCAACTAAACCCTGTCCAACCACCTAGCAAAAATCTGACAGACCTTATATTCAACAGCTCAAGTGACTGATGATTCATTTTACATGGATTACCATTTTGACAACCTGCTACAGACACAATAGACTAGAATCATAACGGTTATTACAAAGTGTAATATGTGTACACTTAGTGTAACTTATCTGAGTGAATAAACAGCACAAACATTGTGTTAGGGCTGTTTTTGAATTCAAAAGGTGTACACAAAGTATACATATAGTGAACATTTTGTGGTAACCTTTATGAATCCACCCACCCAAATGTATGTTCACCAACTGAGGGTGCATGACATAAATGCAGCATCAGTATCACCATTCCATAATGAACAATCACACAAATGGCCATTGTACAACTTAGCCATCTTCTTTAACAGCAAATGAAACTCAGTTTGTGGTTGCATTCTGATGGAAGGTCAACTAGTTTGCAGATGCAGATAACATTAAATAATGGATGGAAGCAGTTTAAAATTACAGCCAATATTTTTTGGTCAATAGCTGGATAATTTCCGCTAGTCAGATGCACTTTGCTTGAGGTGTGAACACAGCAGTACCACTTGAACTCTGATGTCACTGTGATTATTAACTGAGTATTTTCTTGTTATTTTATTATTTATTATTAAATATATTTAAACCTTTCATTGTGGCTAATCTGTCTAGAGATATTTAAGTTTTGAAAGTACTTGCATATTTATTTGGTGAGACTGTGTGGGCTACTCCTAATAGCCTTGGTCTTCTCCAAACTACCATTTGCATTAATATTAATATTACACAGTAAGATTGGACACCCTTTGTTTAGGGCCTTAAAGTAGCTGATACGGATTTAGCTGGTGGCAGTGATAACTACCTTATAGTCTTGGCATAAGGGGGCATAGCTAGTAAACCTCTACCAGCCTTTCCCAGGTGTGTGTGTAAATCAAACCTCAAAAAGTGTGTGTATGTCACCTAATGGGGCAGGGACATGAAGCAGTGGTTGGACAGAGAGTGTGCTGGGAGGTTTTGGCTTGGCCACTCAGCTGAGATCTCAACTCTATAGCTGTGCCAGTGGGGAGTCTTATTAGGGATCTGGAGAAAGAGGGAGAAACCAGGACTTGACTCACTGTGGTCTCTGTGTGCTCTTAAGGGAAACTGCACTTGATGCAGAGAGCTGCATCTGGAAATACTGTGTGTGTGTACCTGTTATCCTCCCAGTATACATCCCCCACTGCTGCCAGTGGTGAAGATTGAGGCTACTTGATTACTGGTCCAGTGGTGGGTCATCACAAGGAGCAATATGCCTTCCTAGTTCATCTACATGCTTTCACACACACAAAAATAAGGACTGCCATCACTGGCCTGGTTTAGTAATACCACGCCCATCTCCCTCGGTCTTTGTGTCTTACATTGGATGCAAGCCTCCTCCTGTTTGCGATAGTCCTGCCTTGAATCTCTTTCCTCCTCTTCCTGGCTCTGTCAGCTCCTGAGGCATTGTGCAAACTCCTGTTGTCTGAGTCACAGTCAGAGCTTTATCTGTCTATGCCATGGAACCAAAGTGAAGTAACTTATTTGCAAATGTTTATACAATACTGCCATAAAGATGGATACCTAAGAAAAACACATGCAGGAGCACTACAAAAAGGTTGAAAGATATAAATCTGAAGCATGTAGATAATCAAAATCAAAGATTTTAATACATACCCCCAACCGGCTCCCACAATACAAGCTCACACTACAAGAAGTAGGTAGAGAAGTTCAACATTTCTGCTCCTGCTTGAAAAATTTCTAGAGATGACACACTAAACTAATTACTTTTATATATTACAGAAGACAAGTTTACAGCATCTAAAAAGCAAGAACAGCACCACATAAAAAAATGTATGTGACAGAAACCAAAATAGCTACCTGAACTGATGGCAAGTATAAGCTATGAAATAAATAAATTTAAAGCTGCCAAGCTAAAGGTAGATGAGTCAGTAAAGATGTACTTAAACAGGCTAAGATCATTAGCTAGAAGATTAGCTTACTGATTATTACGTAAGAAATCCAAATCCAGAAAACTAACTCTAATAACAATGGAAGGTTCAGAAGAAAAGCACTGGCTGAGCCAGAAATTACCCTACACAAGCTGGTAAGACTTTAATAGATCACTGAGGACATCAGAACTCTAAACAATGAAAATAAAAGGATGAAAAGAAAACTAAGCAAACAGATAACTACAATAGTGAAGAGAAACAAACTTGAAGAAAAACAGGGTAAAGTAAAATAAGCAAATTCAAAAAGTAAAATGTATATATAAGCTCAACAGACAGTAAAAACGGTTACAAAAAAGTTTGGATACCATGGTGGACAGCATTCACATAAAGAACAATGTCCAGCACTAGATAAAATATGTGAGAAATAGAGTAAGAAAATCAGTTTTGCAAAGGTACAGATGGACATGATAAATGGCATGCCATAATTAAAATATTGTATATCAGAGGGACAGATAGCCAATGAGGAAGAATGTGAGAGACTATGATAAAAAAGGTTACATTTGGAACTTGTAACAAAGCTGTGAAGAAGAAGAGCAGCACAGCAAGAAAAATGACACAAAAATCTATAATATAAATAGGAATGGCAGTGTGAGATAGAATTCTAAACAATGACAGAAGGATAGGAGATAAAATGTTAATGTACACAGGGCTTCACATAATGGAATGTACACAGGGCCTCACATAATGTTAGAGGAAGATTGTTAATAGGTTGAAATCAGAATCAACACTGAAGAAATTAGAAATCTGAATTTGTATTTACAAATCAATGAACTATATATTTAAGAAGACTGTTGATATCAGAAGTAAGGATAAAACAAAATCCCATTGCAACATTTTACATTCCAAAAGTTCTAAGGTCCTTTTCAATATTTTATAAAGCAGAAAAACTAGCTTACCATGTTATGCCACAGAAATATATCTTGGTTTGCTAGTATGAACATAGCACAGTAAACAGGTTAAAGATCATTTTAAAAGGCCCCAAACAGAATGCAGTAGTTGCATTCCTCTTCTACTTTTTTGTAGTGTCCCTTCAAAGTGAGTTAACATTCTGATCATATTTTCCCATAAAATACTGACTTTTATGGGAAAATAAGATTTGAAGAATACACACTTTCACAGATGATAGCCACACACACTTTCTCAGTTGACCGTCACAACAATCCTAGTTGGTGGATGTGGAGAGAATGAAAAGATGATGATATTCTGTGGTCTGAATAATGTCTGCCCTAAATAAGCAACAAAAAAAGTAAATAAAAACAAAATAAAGTTTGCAAATGTCAATCCTATAGCAGATTTTCTGGCACCCGTCCTCTTCACCCTTTTTCAGTAAGATAAAACTGGCCATAACAGCTGCTTTAGGTATTCTGTTGCAGCATCTTAAGTCCTTTTTTTGTCCAACCTGTTAATTAGACTAAGTAAATATGATGCCCTCTGAATTACTTAACCAGTTTGCTAGATATGATGATGCTGGTAGCAGAGGACATACATTTTGCATCCAGCAATCACAGTAAAAAAGCTTTTATTTTAATTTTTAGTATAAATATTAAAAATAAATTATTATACTTAACTTCTAAAGTATGTGGCTATAAAAAGCAGCTTCCTTTGGGGAAGCCATGTTTAAAAACATAACTGCACAAGGTAGACCTTTGAACAAGATCTTTAGCATACAAATGTAAGAACTCCCAAAGGAACCATAGAATGGTCTAAGTTCAGATTTTCATGGGCCTGTATCAAACAAAGAATATACCCTAGTCGCAGAACATAAGTTCCCCATCCTTAAATGTAGTGACAGCAGCTCCTGATATCTACAACACCTGTCATATCACAAACAGCAAGAAATGATTGTAGTACATCCTTTAATGTATATGAGATCAATTAATTCTGTCAGGGCCAAGTTATCACCCGAAGAAAACAAAGCCAATTGTGGGCATAAACCAGGAACATTTCATATAAAACTTCTACCAAGGTAATAATCATTGCCAAGACAATTCACACCCATTGAAATCAACATCTAAACAGTATGATACTGTCATACAGCAGTAGTTCAGCACATCCACTTGGTGCAAGTACTCCAGCAGGCTTGCTGTTTGAGTATACCTCCAGGGAAAAAAATACCTCATATGACTGAACCCAGAATGCCAACAGATGATGATGCCAGGAGAAAAGACTACAAAAAGTGCAATAAATTAAAAAAAAAAAAAAAGCACACTTCTTTGTTCAAATTAGGGTCCTTCTGCATAAAAGACAGAAGAGGCTGATGACCACAGAGACTAACAGAAGACATTCCATTATACAGCAATGTTCATATTTAAAACCTTTGACGGACAGGGGTACTAATGAAAAAATAAAACTTTGACTAAGAATATAGCAGTTTACCTGTAAATGCAATATGTTCATAGGTAAACATTAGGCAACCTACCCTTGTGAGTCATTTTAAGTCTAGCCTATTTCACCTCAAAGGTGAGAATCAAACCTTGTACCTTGTGCCTTTAAGGTAAGCACCTTAACTATTATACCAACTCCACAAAGCTTATAACATTTATGGTTCACTTGACAGGCAGATAACAATACCCCAAAATTTCAGGACGGCTCCATATAAACATCATACCTGAATATCTATTTTTGCATAGTCATCTTGAGATAGTAACAACACTGTTCCCTTTTATGTAATTTCAGAAATAATAAAAAATGCATTTTTCTGGGAAAAAACACTTTTTCTCTAAGTTAAATGTTTACTCCTGCACAAGTCTGATACATACGTGCACATGCATTTGACAATTTATAGTGATCACATTCAAAACTATAATAATCTAAAATAATTCTGTAATTATATCACATAATCTACTTGGCCAAAAATGCATAAATGTAAAACAAAGTTGTGAGTTAACACAGTCAGCCGATTCAATGAATGCTGCTGTCTTATTAAGCTGGCTAGGTTAAGGTTTAAATTTCGTGTCCCTTAAAAAATATGAAAGGTAATTTCATAAAATATAGCATCATATACTCTAGAAATGGCTCAAAAATGCCCCATAAAATATGTGTTGCAATATTTTTTAAAAAGCTTTGCAAATGAGAATGATCTGGCTGTGTAAGCATGTGTTCATATCAGTCACCATTTGAAATGTTGAGACCCTGCAGAGTGAGTTTTCTGGTGGATGGTTTATTGCAGGTCAGGATAATATCAAGGACAGATGAGGAGAGGGTTACCTGCCTGGCAACAAACGGAAGTGGATAAACCAAGCCATCAGGTTGAGAGTGGATAGATACAGTGTATCAGCCCTTGCAGGTGAGATATGAGGTCCTGACGAGTGTCTAGGATCCAAGGAGGTTGTAACAGATGAGGTCGGAGGAAGGGAAACCAGACTTGATGAGGCCAGAATGGGGCAATGAGGATCACTTTGCTTCTCAGTCGAATAGCTTTCCTTAAAAAAAGCAGAATCAGAGGTATCGGTGGATAAGCATAAAAGAGACCCGTGGGCCAATCGTGAATCAGTGTATCTCTTGGTGACTCCCTGTGAGGGGAAAAGAGGGCGAAGTTGCTGCTGCATTTTGTGTTTCAGGGGGAGGCAAAAAAATTGCAGCATGGCTGGCCCCAATGGCTGAAGATTTCTGCTGTCATGCTCGGACTGAGAGACCTGTCCGCAATCATGTTGGAGCTCCCCAGGATATGCATTGCGATCAGAAAGTGGTTGGAAGCTATCACCCAATGCCAGATTCTCATGGCTTCGTGACATAGGGGGTAGAATTTGGTGCCTCCCTGTTTGTTTATGTACCAGACAATGGACATGTTGTCCGACTGAATAGCAATCATTCCTGATTGAAGGAGTGGGTGGAATGCTTGCAACGCCAATAGCACCGCTCTTAACTCCAGGACATTGATATGCAAGTTGACCTCTCTGCTGGACCACGTGCCCTGGACTGACTTTCCCTGGAAGTGGCCCCCCCATCAGGGAAGTGTCCGTGGTCACCGTGGCGCTGGGTTGGGGAGTCTGGAAGGGGCGACACCAAAGAATTTCATCTGTACTCATCCACCAGAGGAGATCTTGTTTGCAGGTGTTGGTGATGAGAATCTGTGAGCTCAGGGGATGAAGACTGGATACCCACTGGGACAGAAGGAGACATTGTAGCAGTCTTGTGTGTAATCTGGCTAGGGGAACAATTGGGATGACTGCTGCCATAGACCCCAGAGCCTGAAGAACTTCCCTTGCAGACACCTTTCTTTGACAGAGTATCACTTGAACTTGTGCCCTTAATCTCTGAAGCCTGTGAGGGGGAAGAGAGACCAGACTTGATTGAGTGTTGAATATTGCCCCTATAAATTCCACTTGTTGTGAGGGCTGAAGGTTGGATTTTTTCCAGTGGATGGTGATGCCCAGTGACTGCGTTAGTACTAGAGTGTAGCAGAGGGCCCTGACCCGAAGGTTGTGGGGGCAGAGAGGAGCCAGTCATCTAAATACGGAAACACCTGGAATCCCTGAAGTCTCAAATGAGCTGTAACCACTGCTAGGCATTTGGAGAACACTCTGGGGGCCGTCGAGAGACAGAATGGCAGGGATCTGAATTGGTAGTGATTGGCTCCCAGCCAGAAGCAAAGGAGACTCCTGGAGCGCTTGTCCATTTTGATGTGGTAATATGCATCCCAGAGGTCTAACAAGCACATCCACACACCCTCCTGCAGAAAGGGGAGGATAGATTGAATCGTGACCATGCGGAACTTGGTTTGAACCACTGATTTGTTTAGCTGACTGAGATCCAAAATGGGCCTCTAGTCCCCGGTCTTCTTTGGCACTAAAAAAAAATCTTGAGTAAAACCCTGATCCACACTGGTCTGGGGAGACCTGTTGGATGACTCGTTTTTGAGATAGCTTTTGTATTTCGGAAGCTGCCTCCGCCCTTTGACTGGGTGGAACATCGGGAAGGGAATTTGGAGGCCTTGGATAAGAGATTAGGGGAATGTGATAGCCTCTGGAAATTATTCTCTGCACTCACTGATTGTTTGTAATAGAGAGCCAGGCAGATTGGTGTAGTGAGAGAAACACACCCCACCTGCTTCCAGAGGAAAGCAATTGGGCAGCGCTTCAGGAACACTGATACGGTCTTCCCAAGAAAAAATCTCTGGAGTCCTGATTTTGGGGACCCCCCTCTACCCCAAAAGGGGCATCTTCCATTATTGGAACCCCCTCTGCCTCTGTGGGAGTCCTCACCATGTGCATCACGGAAAGGACCTTGAGACTTTTTGTGCCACATCTTTCCACTCCTCTGGTTCCTGGAGAAGGAGCGCTGAGGTTTGGAAAAATGTAGACCCACGGCAGACAAGGTCTTCCCATCCTGCTCGCACCTGGCTAATGTATCCTTGACCTTAGCACCAAACAAAGCTGATGGTTCGATAGGGGCATTTAAAAAGGAAGATTTGAAGGAGTCTGCGAGGTCACAAATGTGCATCCAGGCATGGTGTCTCATAACTACGCCTGCACCTGCAGCTCTAGCTGCTCCTTCGGTTGCATGGGACAGCAAACTCATGGAGGAATTGGAGACTGACTCTAGGGTAGCAAGTTGGGAAGCAACTTTATCACATGCCCCATCCGAAACTTGACCCACAAGGGTTCCAGAGAGTTCGGTGATGAGATCTCTCTGGAGCCTCGTAAAATGTGCCAAAAAGTTCAGAGACCTGACAGCAAAGGTCACGGACGCAAAATCTTGCTTCCCTAACCTGTCCACCACCTGGGACTCTCTGTTGGGTGGGTGGACAGTAGGACTTTCCTCTGCAAGGTCCTTTTTCGTGGCTGCCGCCACCACTATAGTGTCTACTGGCAAACATCTAGATCAATGGGCTTGATTCTCTGGAGGGGAGAGTATCTTATCTGATCTCCTGGGGATAGCCTCAATGGTGTCGGAATTCTTCCATGCCCGCTGCACGATGAGCTTGACCAACTCATCGGCGGGGGGGGGGGGTCACCCAAGAAGTAGAGGGCCGAGAGCGGAAGGCGTGCAGGAATACAGATTCCTCTGAGGAAGGATTGGAGGGCTTCCAGTCACCCCTCTGCTTCAAGATTTCCAGGATGTCTCCAAATGAGACACTGTCAGGGGGTGACTGTGGGGATCCTTTCCCATTATCATAGTCCATATCTTCCATGAAGGACTCCTCTGGGGAGTCCATATGTTTCCTCTTACATGCCTGTTTCCGAGGGGGTTCTTCGGTGGAAGCATCCAAAGAAGCCTCAGAAAGGGAAATACCCTGAAAAGGGGTTTCTTGGGCCTTGTGCTCTCGGAGTCCTGGGGGGTGGCCTTTGATAGCTGCAGCTCAGTGGGAACAGGTGGAAGTCCGATGTAGGATGATTGCTGGAAGCAAGCACCCTCTCCATCACCTGGAAAGCAGGCCTGCCTGAAGAGGAATGGGAGCCCGGAACCGAAGAAGACAATTTCGGAACCGGAGTCACACCCTGCTCCATGCAGTCCACTCCCAGGGACGGAGCCTCAAGCAAAACCGGGGCAGGAGTCACCCTCGGAGATTAAGATGGAACTGGCAACACAACCAGAACCATGGCCAGAACTGAGGGTTCCACCCCTCAAGCATAAGATTGAGGAAGGGTGAGTTCTGACAGAACCGACACCCAAAGGAGCCTCAGAGCCTCAGACACAGTGATTGTCAGTGCCGAGGTAAGGGGTCCTCTTACAGATGTTGGAAATATGAGGGATCCAAGGGAGGAGAATACTTAGGGGTTGCCAGGATAATGGACCCAAAGCCCAGAGTGGGATGGGCTCCAGGAAAATTTGTAATTCCCCTGGCGGTCAGCAGCTGATCAAATAGGCGCACCACATCCAATTCTGAAAGGCTCCTGGTGGACCTTAGTGATGCCCCTGAGGGGGAATCAGGCCAGTCCAAAAAGTTTGGAAACTGGCAGCAGGGGAATAATTGGAGCCAAGAACGGGCTCAGTGCCGAGGTCACAGCTGGGGTGGAGGTCAATAGTGGCTCCGAAGCTGTTGTTGGAACCAACGTTGCAGTGGAGATGGGGACGTCGGTGCCAAGGTACAGACAAGCAAACTGGTTTGAACCAAAGTTGTAGTGGGCGCCGTAATCATCAGAGCTGGGACAGTTGCCAATGAGGCGACCTCAGTAAGAAGCACTGGAGCCATACTCGGAGCCGAGGTGGTCGGAACCGAGAAGACAATACAATGCTCAGTAGAAGTCTTGTGGGCCTTGTGCTTATGACTTTTGCCCCTATCACCGGCCGGTGAAGAGGGGTCTGAACGAAGATGTTTCTTGTCCACAGAACGAGGGGGATGAGTCCTCTGACACAGAAATAGCCTCCAAAAAAGACGAAGGAAGCAGGCCCTTAAGAATCAACTGGTTTCGTCTTTCATTCAGCGTCTGCTGACTGAAGCTGGCACAAATATCACATGGAGGTTTCGCCAATAAATGCAGAACCCCCAAACAATACACACACTCTTCATGTAAATCACTATTTAGGAGTTTACTGCTACAAGAAAAGCAGTGTTTAAACCCCGTAGTCCCTTTCTTTTCCGACATAACAGAAAACCACACACACATGCTAAATTAAAAGAAAGTTGTAGACAGAGAAAGAGAGAATACCACAAGGGTAAAAAGGTCAATACCAACAATGGTACGAAAAGAAATACCTGTGGATAGAGCTGAGTGAGTAATTAGAGAAAAGATAACAAACTGACAGGAAAAAACTCACAAACACTTATAAAATTTTAAAAATATATATCACTTAGCTGGAGAGCTTGGTGAAACGCTGCTATATGGCTGCCCGGTAAACGAGATCTGAAGTAAATGAGTGAAGGGCATTGTGGGTAGCAGCTTAGCTCGAGAGTTTTTGGTGCACGCAAGCTTGGTATAAGGCCGACTTGGTTCCGAGGGCTCAGAACTGAACCCATCAGTGATGAACAGGAAGAATTATGAGTTTGATAATGTCACTGTCTATGATATAAATCAGGAAGTAGACACCAGGAAGTGAATTCTGCACAAGGTTACACCCAGGATTCATCTTTTACTGTGTCCAGAAATTCTCAGGCAATTTAATTTTGAAAAGAAATACTTCCAGTTTTTGAATATCTTTTTACAGAAATGCAGCTAGTTGTGCTTTGTATTTATGTGGCTCAGTCAATAAAGTAGAAATCTGCAGTTTGAAGCTGTCCTGGCTTAAATTTTTATTATAAGAAATGAAAAGAACACAGCCTGATTTTGTGGTGCCCAGTGCCCTCATATGATTCTATTTCAAGTGTCCTTACATGACAATAAATGCTATAAGGTCTATGAGTTTTTTGGTTTGTTTTAATTTCATTTGCTAAAAAAAAAAAAAAATAAAACAAAACAAAAAAAAAAAACAAGAAACAGACTCAATAGATGCATCATTAAAACACATGCGTGTTATCTTATCAGGGGTTCAGAAAGATACAATGCAGAGGTTTCACAGCCATTGTTATCAACAGTAGCCCCAGTCCTATACAGTTAATATTTACAGCCTTGTGTACCCATACTCACACTTACATGTCAGCAGTACTCCCAATCACATGTCAGCAGTGCTGACAGTCACATGCCAACAGTACTCACAGTCACATGCTAGCAGTGTTCACAGCCACATTCCAGAAGTACTCACAGTTACATGCCAACAGTGCTCACATACATATACCAGCATTACCGATGGTCCTGTGCTAGCAGTACTCACTAACTCTGCCAGCAATGATCACAGTTGCATACTAGCATTACACATAGTCCTGTGTTAATAGTACTCACTATCCCCTGAAAGCAGCACTCACAGTCACATGCCAGCATTACCAACTGTGCTGTGCTACCAGTACTCACTACTCCTTGACAACAGTACACACAGATGCAAGACAACAATACTGATAGTCTCAACCCTTAAGCATTTACAGTCCCATGTGGACAGCATTCATAATCTCATTGTGGCAGTACATGTACTCCCAGTTCCATCCTAGCAGTACTCAGTTTCATTCTGGCACTACTTACACTCTCCTCTATTAGCACCTGCTTTCTCAGACAAACAGTACTCACATCTCATGTTGGCAATGGTCACAGTCCCTATCCAGAAGTGCTTGATCTCATGCCAACAGTTCTCCAGTTCCATGTCATAATTACTCATCATTTACATCATTGCTATTCTCATACTCATGGGGGCAGCATTCACATTCACTGCTCACCGTCCAGCGTCAGCAATATTTCCACATTCCTGTTCCAATATTAGTCACTGTTCCACATCAATATCATCCATAGTTTCATGCCAGCAGTACTCACACTTTCATGTCTTCATTGTTCACAGTTCCATATTGGTTACACTCATAGTTTCTCACAATTCTATCCAAGTAGTACTCACAGTCTCATGCTGGCAGTAATCACAGTCCCTTCTCTTCCTAGCAGTACTCATAACTTCAAACATTTAGCATTCACACTTCCATGTAAGCAGCACTCTTAGTCTCATGACAGCAGATGTAGTATTCACAGTGCAATCCTAATAGTACTGACACTCTCTTCCCTTCAGTACTGACACTGTCATCCTAGCAGTACTGACAGTGTCATCCCTTCAGTACTGACAGTCTTATCCTAACAGTACTGACAGCATCATCCTAACAGTAATAACAGCATCATCCCTTCAGTCCTAACAGTCTTATTCTAACAGTACTGACAGCATCATCCTAACAGTAATAACAGTGTCATCCCTTCAGTACTGACAGTCTTATCCTAACAGTACTGACAGCATCATCCTAACAGTAATAACAGCGTCATCCCTTCAGTCCTAACAGTCTTATTCTAACAGTACTGACAGCGTCATCCTAACAGTAATAACAGTGTCATCCCTTCAGTACTGACAGTCTTATCCTAACAGCACTGACAGCATCATCCTAACAGTACTGACAGTGTCATCCCTTCAGTACTGACAGTCTTATCCTAACAGTACTGACAGCGTCATCCTAGCAGTACTGACAGTGTCATCCCTTCAGTACTGACAGTATTATCCTAACAGTACTGACAGCGTCATCCTAACAGTAATAACAGTGTCATCCCTTCAGTCCTAACAGTCTTATCCTAACAGTACTGACAGCGTCATCCTAACAGTAATAACAGTGTCATTCCTTCAGTACTGACAGCCTTATCCTAACAGTACTGACAGCGTCATCCTAACAGTAATAACAGTGTCATCCCTTCAGTACTGACAGTCTTATCATAACAGTACTGACAGCATCATCCTAGCAGTACTGGCAGTGTCATCTCTTCAGTACTGAGAGTCTTATCCTAACAGTACTGACAGTGTCATCCTAGCAGTACTGACAGTGTCATCCCTTCAGTACCGATAGTCTTATCCTAACAGTACTAACAGTGTAATTCTAACAGTAATAACAGTGTCATCCCTTCAGTCCTGACAGTCTTATCCTAACAATACTCACAGCGTCATCCTAACAGTAATAACAGTGTCATCCCTTCAGTACTGACAGTCTTATCCTAACAGTACTGACAGCGTCATCCTAACAGTAATAACAGTGTCATTCCTTCAGTACTGGCAGTCTTATCCTAACAGTACTGACAGCATCATCCTAACAGTAATAACAGTGTCACCCCTTCAGTACCGACAGTCTTATCCTAACGGTACTGACAGTGTCATCCTAACAGTATTGACAGTCTCACCCCTTCAGTACGGTCTCATCTTGGCAGTCTTCATTGTCTCCTCTATTAGCACCTGCAGTCTCAAGCTTTCAGTACTCCAGTCACAAGCTGGTAGTAGTACTTAAAGTCCCAGTCTAGCAGTGCTTAGGCTCCTGTCAGCAGAACTGCAGTTCTTTGCAGTCATTCCTCACATTGCACTGTAGGTAGCACTCATAGATTCTTGCTGGCAATGTTCTTAGTTCCATCCTATTAGTACTGTCACTTTCATGCTGTTAGTGCTCACAGGCCCATGAAAACTCACTCAGTTTCTTCACAGCAGTGCTTGGATTCATCTTGTAGTTCTGGCAACCAAACAAATCAAAAACATTTGCCAAATCTACCTTTGCTGAACATGATAACATTTTTGCATGGGGCAGGATGGCTTGCCCCATATGGAGGGACACCCCCAGACTTATATATACCACCTCTGAAGTCACACAACAGTGAAGAAAAAGCAAAGTCCACTACTGGTGAAAGCAGTTTTGGCGAACAGTATTCATTCTTTTTGCATTTGCTGAAACAACCTTTATTGACATGGCATGCTCCCACAGTGCTCACAGTCCTGTGCTAACAATACTCAATCCCATGCCAGCAGCATTCAAAGCTCTCTGTCAGTAGTACTCCTAGGCCATGTGTACAGTTCCTAGTGTCATTTGCTAGTGATACTCACACACACATACTGTTAGAGTTCACAGTATAGCTCACACAATTAAATGTCAAGACTGCTCATAGCAATGTGTTACTGCATTTAAACGTTCAAAACAGACGGCAGACCTTTGCAGTAACCACTGATATAACTTTACGTTAATTAGACAAAGACAAGTTATCTGTTGTGGGTAAGTAAGGTGAAATGTGGAGATACTGCTTTCTTTCTAAGCATTTTGTAATAAACTAACCCAAGCAGAATTTGCATTTAGTTAAATCCCCTGGACTGCAATCTAGCACACATGTGGCTGCAAAACTAAATTTCAGCAAATATGCCACAATATGGCACAGCATGGAAATTAGCTATACTACATCAACTGACACTCCCTTGTGCCTTTAGGTTCCCCTCTCCCATCAATCTTCAAATTTCAGGGTTTTGTTTAACAGATAAGTACAAATGAAGCATCCATTCATTTGGTCACTATGAGATCATCCTGGCTAAATGTGCTATCATAAATAAATCTTTTTTCATAAACTAAGGTGCTGTAGTGTTTTACATCAGGCAACATTTGTTTAAGCATGAGTCATTCCTGTCAAATTAACTATATGAAAAATAATGGACATATTCCTTGGAAAGCTTTCTTGCTATAAACTAACTGTAGGCAATCTACCAAAGTCTGCTCTACAATGTTTGCCCTGTCATTAAACACACATGTCAAACAGAGAATAGCCAGAAAATGTTCACTCCATTCTCATAACCTCATATTGGCACCCCTAACCTGCCTCACATTTAAACAAATGTATGTATCTGTCCAGACACTATTTTTCTGACTGTTAAGGAAAACAAAAAGCAGGATTGATGGCAATATACACCTACAGTAATTGCAAGCTGTAGCCTTAATGTGCCTCAACAAATTAGTATTAACATTTAAAAACATAGGGCTTCTTGTTACTGAAAACCCTGGTTTAGTGTTTTAAATTATGTTACAATTGACAGTCTCTTACTTATTCTACACTCTCATTCTGAGTCTATATTAGTGTCACTTTTAATTTTTTTAAATTATTAAAATGCTTATTTTAACAAGACTGCCCTACTTTTTCTGACATTCTCTGTTGTTCTGGAAAACGGTGGGTACTCAGTGGTTGTATCTTTCAGCTTTTCCCGGTTAGGGGTCACCACAGCGGAACTCCGGTCCACTAATGATTGGCAGTAGATTTTTACGTACCGAGTTGCCAGCCCTGACGCACAACTTTCAACGGAGGTATGCCCATTCACGCAAGTCTCCACACAGAAGACGCTTTAGCTGAGAATCGAACAGGATGTCTTACTGTGAGGTGACAACGCTACTGCAGCACCACCATCGCAGTCGGTGGGTACGCAGTGGTAATTTGGTTATTTCAAAAAAGTGCATCAGATGGTAACTGTAAAATACTTTTTTAATTACTCACAGCTTTTTAAAATAAATTTTGCAAGCTGCACTTAGACGCTTTTCTGAAGGTTGTGCGTCAGGGCTGGCAACCCGGTACGTAAAAATCAACTGCCAATCATTAGCTGACCGGAGTTCCACTGTGGCGACCCCTAACCGGGAAAAGCCGAAAGTCACAACAACAACAACTTAGACGCTGTTCTAGAGTTGTAAAGGTAAAGAAATGAAAGCATCTTGATTGTTGAGAAAGCTTCTTCCAGTGTTTTGTTTGTATCCTTAGGAATAAATTATGTACTATTAATAGCTGAACTGCCTCTAGCAATTCCATTTGTAAGAGTTTTTTCAGAAGACTTCCTGCCTGCTGTTAACATGGTTGAGACTACCTACAGTGGATGGGGTGCTTATAGACCCATACTTAGGGCCAGAAATGATTCATGGTTAAATGGGGCCCTATGCAGAGTAAGGGACCAGCCCCCCCTCCCAAGCTATTCCAGTGTTCCATTACTTGGCTCTCCCAAGTCACAAACAACAGTGTGCATACTTTTACAATGATTACAGAGATGTGGATTTAACTTAAAACTTTTATTTCAATTTTTATAACACAAATGCTGATGGCCATTTGCTGAGCAAAAAAAGCAGTTGTAGACTGAAAACATATTTAGCATGGGAATCAGTCAACTTCTCTTCCCTTGAAGCTTACATTCATTAAAAATGCATCTGGCCAGTGGCAGATTAGATGTATCTTGGTCCTCAGGTGTTTAAAAACCATAGGTCCCCTGCATACATTTTTAGGATCATGCGTGCATGCATGCGTTCTTTGATTTACCTTCCTGATTGTTTTAAATTACATCGATTGTTTAATACAGCAACAGTTGCCAGACTGTACTTTAAATTTGTAGTTTTTAACATTTTTTTCCTTAAACAGTGAAAATGTATGAAACATACTGACAAAAGTACCAATTTCAGAACATTTCAACCATAAAAGATCATTCAAACTGCTGTCATTATATTCCACTATTATCTGTACTCAACAATTATGACCACGGGGTTAAATGTAAACATCACATGTTTGACTTTGATAAAAATAGCCACAGCAAAGTATTCCAATTGCTTTATACAAGTACACACAAGTCCTGCAAAGATAGACTAATGAGTTTTTAACTTTATTAGTTCAGCAGGGTCAGGCATTTTTATCTACAGACATCCCCCAACTCCAGCAAATATAGCTACATTGTTGAGGCATCCTTCTCAAATGGCTGTCAAAAAATTAATAATGACCAAAGTCAAATACTTCAAATTTGCTTCACAAAAACACACACAGGCTAAAGTATTCCTGTTTAATACATAAAGAGACATGCACATTAGTCCTACCAAGCGAGATTAAAGGCTGTTTAAAATACTTGAGATAAGTTACTTTCATTGGTAAGTACTAGGCTAGAGGCCCTTGTACATCTAGTCAATTTCCCCAAAGATTAGAATCAAACCCTCTACCTTGTGTCTGTCAGGTGCCAGCCCCTAAATACATAGACATGGAAGGAATCAAATGCTATGCCCTTTATTACAGCCTCATTCTTCTGTGCTCACTAATCACTCAAACATTGAGCTTATCTGGGATTTAAACTGTAGACCTCTTCTACCCTAAGTGAGAATCATACCCCTCAAGCAGCATGCTATGATCCGCCGACAGCCCCCCCTCCCAGCATTTATAGCATTTTATTGACTGTGTACATCCCTTATAGTTATGAAGAAATAAATTACATGTACTTTACTGGTAGTTTTGATTTTGGACGGACTATATTATACTGTTTAGCGATGACTAGCATCATACCATAAAATCCAGCCATGTGTAGCACGGTTTATATAGAAGAATATTTATGAGTGCATAAGACATATTAACCACCTTATAACATATGCTAAGTGAAGGTAAAAAGACTCAAACTAAACAACCTAAATTAAAAATGCATTCACAGTTAAAATGTTAACTTATGCATTTAAAATATAAACTCATAGACTTCATGCTGTCCAATTCATTAATAATAAACTCACTGTCAAAATTAAGTAAGCCAAGGATCCCATCCTAAGAACATGAGTCACGTTTACTACAATCATAATGTTCCTGTTTACTACAGTGAATTTCCTTTTTTTACACCATCACTAATCTGACTCACAGGTACTAGTCACTAGGCGTGTAGTCCAACAGGCCTTTGAGGAGTCCAGCCCAAATTTCCAGTTGCCGCAAAGCACTGTCTGGTCCGCTATGACTTACGCAACCTGGCAGCTGGTGTAGAAGATTAAGGCTCTTGACTCCTGTAGATAAGGTACAGGGTTTGAGTCTGAGCATGTCACAGCTTTTTAAAATAAATTAGCTGGGACGTTACACACACACACATACACCTGTAGCTCTCCTCTGCTGTCCCCAGTGCTGAAAGGTATTCCATCTCTTCTGCTGCTGCCGTGAAACAGAACCTTTCACAGTACCTGCTCATTTCTCCAAGTGATTCTGTAGTTTGTAATGCTGTTGCTACAATAGAAAGGAAATGCTGCACACATGAAATTCTAATGTGTTTCATATGCTTGCATATTTGTTTGTGAAATGAAATCTTTGTGCCAGTTAAAATTTGCAGGGCATGTGTCCATGATTGCCTTCTCATGGACTGAAAGCATCCATGCCATGCAAGAAAGGCAATTTTTTTTGTTAAAATAATGTTGTGGCTTGTCTGCACAGCCAGCTCTGGGTCCTAGGTCACCTAGTGTGGCTCAAGCTCTGCTTATGACTATGGACAATGGGAAGCTAAAGAAGTCATGTTTCTAGAATTAAAGTATTTGATTCAGTGTGCTATTATAATATAATTAACTTTCTTAATAACAACCTTCAGTCTTAACAATATTGAAATAAGGTGATTCCAAAAAAGTCAGCTCTGGGGTCCCTCGGAAACTCCCTGTCAGCCTCAAGAATAAAAATAGCATTAGTTACATAGGTCATATGAGCTATTGTGTGCCCTGTAATGATCAGTGGAAAATCACTTCAAAGTTGTACACAACTCTAAAACACATTTGTCATTGATTACACCCAACAAGGCCTTGCTGTCAAATTGAAGAAAACAAAAGTCATGCTGTTCAGAATCTATAAATGGATGGTCAGCTCCCAAAGGGATGCAAACAGAAGTAGAGGCTATGTCTGTCTTGAAATATGATTTGCCTTACCACTTAATTCTCCCCTTATTAATGGAAAATAACATTCCAAATTCCAGGCACTTATGGTAACACGCTACAGAATCTCTACCTACCTCACAGAAGAGGCCAAGACATCACTGGCCACAGGAGTAATTCCTTTTACACTAGAATCCATCCACACTCCCTGTTGATGGCAGAATTATTTATTTATTTATTTATTTGACATTTGTTTACCAGGGTGGTCTGACTGGGTCTACAGAACCCATTTTCAGCAGAGGCCTAGGGAGAAAAGCACCACACACAGTACAATAAAAATACAGTAAAATCCAATACAATAGAAATCACATTAAAAATACTATAGAAAATAAGTTGAAAGAACAAACTATGTTACAAGATGTTACAATATATACTACTCATCTAGACGATTCTATAGACTTAAAAGCATTATAGACAATAACAGTCACTCTTTCTATACATGACGTAGTGTCCAAATATAGTACGTAGGTAGAGCAGTGAGTGACATTGACTGCTACAGTACACGAACAAATAAATAATTAAAAATAGAATGTTAGTTTCTGTTAGGAAAATAATAGCCAGAAAGTTAGTGATGCAGAAAGGTATTGAGAGAGTCAGAAAGAATAAAACAGATACAGCCTGAGCAGTAGCTTCAGGATATGGTATAGAAACAGAGAGAGAGTTAGAAGAGCCTTAGGACTTTGAGGGATTGAAATGTGAGAGAACAGGAGGATGAGGCTAGTGTGGAGGAATAGGAAGTGGTGAGCATCAGGCAGGCTTTATGCAGGAGCAGAGCCATGTCTTTTTGAGATGATTTATTAAAGAGGCTTTGAAATGGGTTAGGCCAGGCATAGACCTGGTAGTGAATTCCAAAGTATATAGACAGTATGAATAAATACAGAGAATGACCTGGTTTTCTTGTGGGTTTTTAGATAGCTACGAGATTTTTGTCTTCTGATCGTAGGGATCTACTTGGTGTGTAAGGTGCGACTAGATTGGCTAGTGCAGGGCAGGCAGTAGGCTTGAAAATAAGGTTGTGCAGGGTGGATAGCTGAATAAAGGCAAGTTGGTTGGGAAGTTCAAGCCAGTTTAATTCTAGGAGTGGTTTACAGTGGTGTGTGTGATATTGAGTGTTTGTGGCAAACTTTGCAACTTTGTTGTAGCACTGTTCCATCTTGCTTCGGGTAGAAGTTTGTAAGTTAGTTAGGATAGGGGCACCATAAAGAAGGGGAAGTAAAAATGTTTTTGCAAGAGTAGTTTTGGTTGCTGCAGTAAAGAAATGTTTGTTTCTATATAACAGTCACAGTTTTTGATGAGTTTTCTTTATATTTTGCTGTATACGGGGGTCAAATGAAAGATTATTGTCAATGATAACTCCTAGAAGTTTGGTTTCCTCCACTGTTTCTATGACAGTGTTGTCAGATGCAAGGATGTTAAAATGATCAGTGACAAGGCAGGTGTTCTTGGGATGAAAGACTAATATGGTGGAATCAACAGCATACTGAATGAGGGTCTCAGGGTGAGAGGTAGTATGAAGGCTGGTAGGGGTCCTAGGATGGTGCCTTGAGGGACTCCATTAGGGTTGTAGAGAAAGGGTGAGAGTTCATTGGATCAGTTCATTGCTTGTTTACGATCCTTGAGGTAACACTGAAACCATTTTACTGTGTTATGTGAGAAGCCTAAGTTAGACAGTGTGTTTAGTAGTAACAGGTAAGACACTGTGTCAAAGGCCTTGGAGAGATCAAGAAATACTGAGGCTGTATAGCATCCTGCATCTCTGCCCTATTTCACGGTGTCTGTAAAAGATAATAGGGCTGTAGCTGTGATGTGGCTAGGTCGGAAGCCATGTTGGGTTTTGGATAAAAGATTGTTTTGCAATAGATACTGCATTACCTGTTGATGGATACCCCTCTTGAGAATTTTGCATATGGATGATAAGATGGAAATAGGACGGAAATTAGACAGATCAAAAGAGTTGCCTCCTTTGTGGATGGGGTTGATGTGGGATTGTTTCCATATGGTAGGTACTTCTGATTCAGATGAAGACATATTTATAAGGATACTGATTGGGTAGGTGATTGAATTAACACCCAGTCTGAGGTCATGTGGTGGAAGATAATCAGCTGAGGTAGAGCAGGGTTTTATTTAGGTAGCAGTTTCTTAATGGTGGCAGTAGGTATGGGCTGAAGTGACAATGGGGTTTATATGACATTTTGTTGAGTAGTGAGGTTAGTAATGACAGGGTTACAAGTAGATGATGGTCCGGGGTTGGTGTCTGAATAGGTTGAAAGGCGGGGGGTCCAGCATTAGGGGTGTTAGTTAGTAGGTCTGATATTGATTTTATGAAGTGCTTGTTAAAGTTTTTGGCTATTTGTGATGGAGGGGTATCAGGTGATAGGGTGTGGTCTTTATTTGTTCCAGGGTTAAGTAGAGTAGATATGGAGTGCCAAAATTTATTGGGGTTGATTTTATGTTGGAGTTGAAGCTGGGAATAATACTACTTCTTATCTCTGTTGATTAGTTTTGTCACTTTGTTATGTAGTGGTTTGAAATTAACATGATTTTGTTCATTTTTGTTCTGTTTCCAGGTTATCCAGGCTAGGTCCCTTTGCTTCATCAGGTGTTTACATTTCTTAGAGAGCCATGGAGCGGAGTTCATTTTGAGTCTTCATACGAATGGGATCTAAGGTATTAAGTATGTAAAGGAAGGTATTATTAAAGTATAGTACAGCATCATTAAGGGATAGTAGTTTAAGGGATGTCCAGTCTATTTCATGTAGGAGATTGCTGAATTTATGCTGATAAAAATTAGTTGAGTTCCTAACTAATTTTACTGTGTGTACTCTTAGTTGTTGTGAGTTTCTCCTAAGGGAATATGCTGGCAGATGATCGCTGAGGGGAGTTAGACAGTGTACCGGAAGAGGGGTAAATGTTGGGGTGGGATACCAGGATCCAGTCTAGGGTGGATTGGCAGATAAGATCTTTTCTGTATCTTGCTGGAGTATTGATAACCATTATGCAAATTATTTTTGATATGTTGAGGTTCAAAAAAGAGATTAGTACCTTGGCATTGGAAAAGGGGGAAATATTACTGGTGTAGGGTGTGATGTTCAGCATAGAAGGATATAGAAGGCCTATCCCCCCCCCCTTTTTTTTAGATCTATCTCTTCTGGTTATTGCAAAGTTTGGAGGTATTATTTCTGAATCGTTTAAACCAGGGTGTAGCCATGTTTCTGTAAGGGCTCATATGTCAGGTTTATTTTGATCCATCAAGGCATGCAGTGGGACTATTTTATTACATATACTTCTAATGTTCAGTGTAAGTATGTTTAAATCTTTGGGGTTACTCTTGTGGTTAAGATTACAGGGTGGGCCAGGGTTAAGATGTATGTCTCCACATTTGAGTAGGTAGGTAATGAGGAAGGAGTACCATGGGAAGTGTTTTTATTACGTAAAACACTGGATTCAAACCACCATAAACCAAGAAAAACACCAAATCCAAAAAAGAAGGAAGTCAAGCAATAGGATGAAAAAGAATTTTCATTTAATAACACGTCCTGGTACCTCAGCAATTCGCCTTCAATGGAACAACTAATCATACAAAAACATCCTATTTTTATATCCACATCTATTAAATCATTGAATCATTATATCATTAAGTCATTAACCCTTAATTGGCCATTTAAAACACAAACAGTCAAAGTGAATACAGTTTTTACCAATACACTGAAATTGTGATAAATGCAAAATGCAAAATACTGAATGCTGAACTAGTTAAGAACATAGACATGTCATATATAAATACATTCTAAACATATAAATATATAAATATACTTAATCAAATATACTTAACCAAATACTACAGCTAACACTCATACTATAATGCCACTATCCAAATTCATTCCCCTCAGATATAATGTATGGTAACCAAAAATCATTCTAAGTTCTAACCTACTTAATTCATTTTGCATTTTGCATTTATCACAATTGGGGGTATGCAAGGATATACATGTACAGAATATAAATAAAGCTTTAAAATAAACCATTTTTTCATAAGAATGGAAATTACAGAACATCACTTTGTTTCATTAGCTGATGTTGAGTAGCCCGAGTCTATTTGCCAGCCATACAATTCATTTGCACTTTCACTTTCAAAGAAGTCAGTGTGGACCAGTGCAGACCACTACATAAAATGTTACACTTTAAAGCAGCTGCTCTTACGTGTGGTAAATAAGTAAGAGGGAACAGTACAATTTGTTGAATAACATTTTGTTGTTACTGGAAGTCTCGTGGATTGTTAAGCAATGTTTGCATCATCAGCGTTTCTGTGCACTGGTGTCAGCTATTGCTTTGTCAAACATGCTATTAAATGCAATAACGGCGCCCCCAGAGGATGTAGAAATCCATGGTCCCATGACAGTGCAAATTTACATATTGGCAAAATTTTGTCTTATGATTTTGAAGCCCAACTCACTGCACAAACAGGGCAATGCCCTGACTACGACCAGATAGACTTAGATATGGTAGCATCTCTGGTGCTAGAAAAGGCAGGAATGGAAGGATGGAAGTGATTGACTGATGTCAGCTCACATATCCTGGGAGAGGGAGCCGGTCTCACTCACTGCCCCTGATGATTCTCTGGATGACTGCCTCCAGCCATCAGTTCTTACATGGCAGAGAATCAAATGGTCTGATTGCTGAAGGGCTGATTGTTTGCAGGCAACAGAGGAAAAAAGTACTAAAAAGTGTGGAACATGCACCTGACAGGTAAAACTGAATAGCATCCATTGATGTTAGTAAATTGACTGCTGAGCCAGTGGTGAGGAGGAAAACCAGTGATGAGACATCCGATGCTGTGACAGAAGGAACCAGTGACACCTTTGATTGTAATGGTGCACCAATGACACTCTCCAGGAAACCAGGAAGCCAGAGTGACACTGAATCAATGACAGCAGACATCAGAACATTCACTGGTTCCTATAGAGGATGCAGAAAATATGTGTGACTTTCAATCATTATCCTTGTAATCTTTGAAATCTCCAGTTTAGGTATGTGTGTGTGTGTGGGGGGGGGGGGGACTTCTTCCAGTAAAATATACCTGACAGTATCAGGCATGAGATTACATGGAACAAAAGTCATGAATATGGCTTCTAAGTAGCACAGACATCTCCACTGCACAGGTGTTATTACTGTTCCTGCTGTTTTACTACTTTACATTTCTAACAACCAGTTATTTATACAATGACTTGTTTGTCCATTTTCTGTAAGACGTTGTTTTTCTTTCGGCTTTTCCCAGTTAGGGGTCGCCACAGCAGAACTCCGGTCTGCTAATGATTGGCAGTCGATTTTTATGGTGCCAGCCTGACGCCCCAACCTTCAATGAAGGCACGCCCATTCACGCATGTCTTTCGAACACCACTCGACCATGGGGAGGACATGCAGACTCCACACAGAAGGCACTCCAGCCGAGAATTGAACGGGAGAACCTCTTGCTGTGAGGCGACAATGTTACTGCTGCACCACTGCGGCTACTTTGTTAAATTTACTGGTGTCTGACAGATGTGATTTTCCTGGAGTTAAGCCATTTCAGTGGTTTCCAACCACTAATGATTGAGTCAGACCATATGTGGGTAATGTACTCTTTGTGGCCCTAAAATGGTTTTAATTCCCACATTTATTCTAAAGATGCTTTGGACTACTATTGGGAGAATTGCTTAACTTAGAGATGTTACTTTTTTCACCCTGTCAGACTTCATTGCATTATTTCTAACAATAATTTTGTAAAGATATTATTCTCATATTCATGCTACATAAGAAAAAGAGTATAACGACCAAACAGTATGCGGTCAGTTGCATAATCAGGATTTTTTGAACTACACACCAACTTCCAAGATGTAGCTTCCTACTCCCAATCCAGACACTGTATGCTTCAGGGCAGCATACCCATACCCTTTAATTCCAGATTTTCACAGACTGTCCAGATTTTTGCTTGATATTTTTGGTCTGTTACCCATAACATTTGTGGTTTTCTGGCAAATTATTGAAGGCTGAAGTCACTAGATAATGACAAACAGTTCAGTTTCAGACTTCATATCCTTCATAAAATGTATGATAATGAAAAAAAAAACTGTTGTTCTAGTGATTTTCTAAGTTTATAAGAGAAATATTTAAAATATATCCTCCATTACTTTTGGCTTTTTCCAGATTTCTTACACTTAGAAGTTGAGAAGTACAGTATGAACCTATGCTTCCAATGTGACCCCCCCCCCCCACACACACACACACAAAAAAAAGATATGGATATGACAAGCATAAGGAAGAACACTCAGCCAACCAGGAAGTTTGAAAAAGAATAATTTAACAAAATGTGCAAAATAATGAAAGAAATCCAAGGTAACTTAAATTCTAGCTCATCTCATTGTGAAAGCCAAATCAATATTTTTCAGAACGATATGCTGTGTACAGCATATGGGTTGCTATGCCCTTGTAGCTGTTGGTTTCACAATATTTCACACCATCTCCATGTCTTGCCCTATTTTAGCAAAACCAAATCCCAAAGACATGCCTATAGGTGAAATGAGTACTGTTCATAAGTGTGCATGCATGTTTGTGTGTGTGTGTGTGTGTGTGTGTGTGTGTGTGTGTGTGTGTGTGTGTGTGTGTATTTGTGTGTATGTGCGCATGTGTGCGCACGTGTGTGTGTGCATGTCTGTGTGTGTATGCGTGCACGTGTGCGTGTGCGTGTGTGTGTGTGTGTGTGTGTGTGTGTGTGTGTGTGTGTGTGTGTGTGTGTGTGTGTGTGTGTGTGTGTGTGTGTGTGTGTGTGTGTGTGTGTGTGTGTGTCTGTGTGTGTATGCTGCAATGAAATAGGACTCCATTTAGGATGGGTTCTTTGCCATTTGCCTGTTGTTTGTTGAGACATAGCTTAACTCCCCTGTGCCTACGAATAAGAGAAAGTGGTTATCACAATGTAAATGACTGAAAATACTTGGAATGCATACAGTATGTTTTGATATAAATCTTTATTATCATCGTAACATTTTACCAAGGTGCAGCAGTAAACACATGAACATGGCCATTTTGATTGCTGTCATGTACTAAACAGATGGCCCTGTACTGAAAATCTGCTGAACTAATAAAATTTGCTTCCCGAACATAAGTCACAGATACTAGTAGCAGCCCATCCCCTTTCTTGTTTTTCTTAATTAAAACATGAGTGCCGCCTCCCAGCCAGTAATCACTAGAGATTCCTCCCAATAATTAAGCCAACATTATGGTTATCTCATGATTTCAAGATTTAACCATTATGGATGACTCAGGCGTCGGGCCTGAACTAAGCTAGGAGGTACTTTTTTGCTCTCTTTCTCTCTCACTCTTTCTCTCTGCTTTTTTGTCCTTCTTTAAGTTCTTGATTGGTGCTACATGTCTTTGCTACTGTGTGTGACTTTGTAATTAAAAAAATATCACATTAACAGGAAATACTTGTGCCCCTACCTGGAATCATAAAAAATACAACCAATAAGAAAGGGTTTTTGAACCTTACATAGTCCACAATCTCAGTGGTGTTAAACCCAAAAATGTTGCACTTTTGAAGTGGTTTATCTCTTTGAAGTATCTCAAATCCTGTTTCTGGCTAACTAAAAGGTCAAACTTTCATGCAGACCTTCTTCCACTGAACACGAAAACTAGATTTGACTCAAACAATTACATTTAATAGCTATTTAGACAAAAAAAGGCAAAATCATCAAAATAAAACAAATGATAAACAAATAAAGGCCTGTACTCCAACATATTCTAAGTGTGCAAAGTTCTAAGTACAGTATGCTGCATTGGGGAAAAGGGCTTTACAAGAGCGCAGGCCACACATCTCAATAGCCACACTTAATGCCATCAAAGTTCAAGAGAAATAAATAATATTAAATTAATACCATATGAGATAAACTAGCAAATTAGCTACTCTTCTCCTGCCCAAGTACAAGCCTCAAATAATTAATCCCAAATGATGCCAAGTATCTATATTCATTTTTTTATTTATAAAATAAGCACACGGATGAAAATGGCTAGTAAAGGTGAATGCTTTGAAGAAAAAAATGTAAAATACTTGACAATGAAACAGCTCATTTATGTTTAGGAAAGTAGGTAATGTACACATCAAAGAAAAATGCAAATGAAACATTTTGCACATGGACAGTACTCCCTTGAGTGTTATACCCTCCATGTAATAGCTGTGATTCACATACTCCTAATATTATATTCTACTGCCAGGTCATCATTGCCACTAAAATAAGGACACTGTGACATTCAGTGAATAGGGTTTCACTGTGCTTCCTGGCTGATGAAATGTTTCTGTGGTACAGGACATTTGCAAAGTAATCCTTAGAACATTAGGCTCTGATCAGTTACCCCACTAAGGAAATGTACATGTATGCATGCATATTATAAATACATATACACACACGCACACAGACACACACACACACACACACATATATATATATATATATATATATATATATATATATATATATATATATATAAATAGAGAGACACATCTATTTGTGTATATATGTATATATAAACACACACACACACACACAGATATAAATATATATATATAAATATATATATATAGATATATATATATATATATATATATATATATATATATATAAAACTAAGAAATGAACTTCGTGACAATAAAAGCATTCAAAAAATAGTAAATCACACCAGCAACTCTTGTAGAAGTTTAGCGCTTTCGTCTTATTTATTATCAAGACTTCTTCAGAAAGACATGTTTCATATTCCTTATGAAACATGTCTTTCTGAAGAAGTCTTGATAATAAATAAGACAAAAGCGCTAAAGTTCTACAAGAGTTGTTGGTGTGATTTACTATTTTTTGAATGCTTTTATTGTCACAAAGTTCATTTCTTAGTTAAAATTTCTTCTCTTCGTTCAATTTGTTTTGAGTGCGGTTAATTTTAGTTTATATACATATATATATATATATATATATATATATATATATATATATATATATGTATATATGGGTCTACCTGAAAATGCCTAAATCGCAGAATGCTGACAATGAGAACACCAAAACCGGAAGATCAACAACGGAGAAGACCGACAGTTGAGAATCCTGATGCTGAGAACACCGACATGTTAAGGTAAGTGTGCGATAGGGACGGACGTTAGGGTCAGGGTATGGGTAAGATAAATGTATGATAGTGATGGACGTTAGGGTAGGGTGCGGGTAAGGTAAGTGTGAGATAGTGATGGAGTTTAGGGGCGGGTTAAGTAAGTTAGGGTTAGGGTTCGGGTAAGGTAAGTGGGCGATAGTGACAGAGTTAATGGTTAGGGGCGGATTAAATGAGTTAGGGTTAGGGTGTGGGTAAGGTAAGTGTGCAATAGTGACGGACCTTAGGGTTAGGGTTTGGGTTAAGGTTAGTGCATAGATAGTTGTGTATATAAGGTTTAGTGTAGGTTTGTAAGCTTTTTGGTGTGCTTGTGTTGTGTGTTTGTTTTTCAGGAAAGGTATTTGTTTTGTTGATTGTCGGGATTTTGGTTTGTCGTGTGACAAGTGAAGTTTCATGTTTTTGAACATTTTTTTTTTCCGTTTTTTTTGTGTCGGTTATTTCGTTGTCGGTGTTTAGGCATGTCTGTGTTATTAGGTAGACCCATGTGTGTGTGTGTATATATATATATATGTGTGTGTGTGTGTGTGTTTGTGTGTGTGTACAGACTGAGAGCTACAGATATAGATAAACATATACAGGTTCCCTCCTAATGGTCAAATGTGTGTTTGGTTAACAGGTGTTTAGTCAACTGCTTACAACTGACTAAGCAACTGTTTAACAGGTGTCCGAGATCAAAACTTTATTGGGTTAGGGAACATGTATTTAACCTATGTTTGTGCAAACTCATAGGCAGCGAGATAGTTGATAACACAGTACAGGAGAGCAGAGGTGTAGTAGAAGAGGAGGAAGAAGCAGAGATGTTATACTTATCCTGGAGATGTACACTGCAGAGCCAGGATGTTCACAGGTGTTCTCTTTTGAAGTGTTTTGAATGCCTGCTTGTTTTCAAGAAGCCGGAGAGCATGTGGGAGGCCATGCCAGAGGGCAGTTACAGAGGGTGAAAACAGAGATTGAGTATAAGGAGGCTCCTGATGCATTCTGGGCTTTAGTGGTGGAGAAGAGGAGTTTGTCTTTAGAGTGAAGCACTGTGGTAGAAGCATGCCTTTTAGTGATGGATATTTATCAGGGTAGTACATCAGAGAATGACATAGCAGAGAATGACATAGCAGTAGCTGACTATAGTGGAGATGATGTGGGAGTTCAGGCCAACTTATTTATTTAAATAGTGATAAGTTCTAAACGGGCGAATTGCAGCAAAGCAAGCTATTTCATTGTAGCATTGTACTAGCTTTGTTTGTGTGGATATTTATAGGTTAATAAATAGTGGGGAGGCATACAGTATGGTTTCTCTAGTTCTGTCTATTAGGTAGGTTTTTGTTCTATATAATGGCTGAAATGTTGGTGTTTTTTTTAATAACAGTTGGGAAACATAGGTCAAACTTCAAGTTGTCATCAATTGTGACTCCTATTAGTTTGACATTAGGGACCTGTTCAATCATGGTGTTATTCAATGAAGTGATTTTTGACAAGAGTTTTGCTGTGGGAGAATGTTTTTGGGGTGAAAAGAAGTAGAGAAAGATAGATATAGATTAGATAGATAGATAGATAGATAGATAGATAGATAGATAGATAGATAGATAGATAAGCCATAGTTGGCATAAAGAATGCATTCAAATTACGGTAGGGGAATGACTATGCCCCTACTGGCTCCAAACATGCAGTTAATGCCTGTAAGGCTAGTAATGTGTGTAAGCACGCACACATCCAAGCTGTATGTGAAACTCTTTGTGAAACATGAAACAGTTCAATCAAGTCTTGTAGCCTCTAGCACAAAACATATGACTGATGGTGATACCCTGACCCTAGCCTTGAGGGACGCATAGCCAATCATGGCTTCTGATGTCCTCTCTGAGGCTACATTTCAGTCTCTAAGGCTGCTACATGAAACAAAGTCAGCGTCTGTATAGCCTGATGCCTTGTCTCCATGCTGCTAGGCTGGTAAAGTGCATTGTCTTTTGCTGTTGTTACAGCATGATTCTTATTTTCTGATCAGTTGCTTGTGATACTACCCCACCTTATCTAACTACAGGAAGCCGAATCACATTTTTTTTAATTTAAAAATTAAAGCAAAAAGCTCTACTTCTGCTGTTTGGTAGCACAGTCCCAGTCCTGTGGGAACATCCTAGTACCAAATCTTTGAGCTTCGCACTTTCCTATTCTGAAGCACTAGCAGCTGAACAGCTCTACAAAACAGTGCATACAGCTGTCACGATAAATCACCCATGCATATGATGGAAAAATATCAGTACTCAAAGCAATAGGTTTTAACTCTTCAAAGAAGAGAGTGATTGCACCAACAATCTTCCTTGACCATACCTGTCTTGAGGACAAATGCCTGCAACTGTGTTTTGTTGCCATAGTAACCAAAGCATTTTTGTTTTGAAACACTCAAGTGGACATATTGTGGCAGCTCAATGCAGAGCTCTCTAGAGGACAGTGTCATCAGCAGATCAACAGGATACACTGGTTTAAGAAATTGTCTTGATTTTCTGATTGCTTGGCTTAAAAATTAACTGCTTTGATGGACATGTTAATTTTGTGGAATGGTTTGATTTAGTAAATAGCCTTAAAAAACAAAACTGTACTTTCAAAGGGGCCATCCTAAGCTACCTTCCACATTTAAGTATATAGCCATGCATTACTGAGATATGGCTTGACCTACACTGTTATTTATTTAGGATGTACTAGAGCAAACATTGTGTTTTATCACTACTCTTAATGCCTGGATGAACATTAAATGCCTTCCTACCCAGGTCTACTAATATGCAAGTGTTACAAGTTATGTGGAGAAAATCCCAGGCAAATTTGGAAACCAGCACTGAGAACATGACAGGTATTATTAACCAGTTAGAAAGCTTTTCTATCTCTCAGCTATATGCAGAGAGACTCAGTGTCCACATGCAAGGATATGTGTACAGATAAGCGGATTTAATAACTGCTCAACAGAAGGATAGAAGTACAGATTACATGGACAGAGTCAGTCAGAGAAGACAGCACATCTTCTGAAAAATGCTTCTTTCTACAAAAGGAAATGCATAGTGAACCAATCGACCTTTGGAGTGCTGCCAATGTCATGTGTCTGCACTGTCTGCAAACGTAAACTGAAACCTGCAAGTCATTTTGATTCTATTTACCTTCACTGAAGACTCAATCAGTTATTTGTGATACTTGTTCTTAGGGTACTAATAAAAAGTCTGGGAAAACAGCAATAACAAAAAACTATAGAGGATGTTTAACTCTAAAGAGTGGATGTCTTAAGGCAGCATAGAATGATTATGGTTAGTGAACTAATAGGACAAGCCTGTTGTGTGTTTCAGGGTAATAACAGAGCTAAAGCATTTATTAGACAAATAGGACACAGAAGTTTAAAATTAATGGAGTTCACTCACATATAGGACAGCAACTAGTGGGCATGACGGTTCATTGTCCTTATAAGTTGCCTTACAGAAAACCTGGAAGGAAAAGTAAACATTCTGCTACTGATGCAGAGATATGACCAGGGCTGACTGACATAAAGACAGTGGTAGAAATAATGAGACAATAACAGGCAAGTCTGGAGGAAATGCCTAAAATAAATGTATGAAAGGTACACATTTTGGGGTCCAAGAGAAGGAGCAGTCAAAGGAGATGTGGTATCTGATGACCTGCATGTACAAATCACATGAGTAAGTAGAACAAAAAGTTGATGGAATGTCAAGAAGTACAGGAAGAAACATCCACAGAAGAAAAACAAGATATTATAATAATATTTTAAACAGACTAGGAAATTGTTTACCACAGAACCCCAAATGTGGCTTTTCACAAATATACACTGTTTCCAATTTTGGAGAGAATACACTAATGGTGGTTAGGGCTACATTGGGGGCAATAGTCTAGAAGCTGCTGCACAGTATCAAAAATATATTCGACATCATGTTGACCAGTCTGAAAATGCACACACCTGTGCTCTCTCTCTCTCTCTCTCTATATATATATATATATATATACATATGTTGTTGTTGTGTCTTTCGGCTTTTCCTGGTTAGGGGTCGCCACAGCGGAGTCCACTAATGATTAGCAGTAGATTTTTATGTGCCTAGATGCCGGCCCTGATACACAACCTTCAACAAAGGTACGCCTATTCACGCATGTCTCCACACAGAAGACGGTCTAGCTGAGAATGGAACAGGACAACGTCTTAACTGTAAGGCGACAATGCTACCGCAGGAGCACCACCACCACAGTATATATATATATATATATATATATATATATATATATATATATATCAGACACACACACACACACACACACACACACACACACACACACACACACAAACATATATATACACCAAACATGTATTTATACACAACAGTCATGCACAGAAATTGGTGCCTAGTTCAACAGGCCTCATAATATTCGGTTTTCAACATGCAGATCTGAGCTTTGGTGGTCCAAAACAGCAATGCAATACTCCTGTATATAATTTAATCTATCACCATCTTATCACTGTGACCAACAAACCATCCAACTCAAATGCAACTACACTAATGGTATGGGTTTCCAATTCATCTCTTTCAGACACAGTTCAGGACACAGAGATCTGCACAGTCTGTCAGAATAAATTCCTGAAATAAACAAAACCAGCCTTTTGTTTATCTTATCCTAGAAAAATGAAAAGCCTTTGCCACCATCTTCTCTTCCTTCCAGTCAAGCACAAAGGGATGTATCCACCATTGACAGTTTACAAGTACTAAGCACTCCTGGATATCCATACTACCATGTTAACTTCTGAAATAACAAAAGCCATCAGTTTTATATCCTCTATGAGAAACATTTTTGGACCACATTTTCAATTAGTCATCTATGAAGCCCCAATGTATGACTAAATTAGCTCAAATGGTGAGTTGTGTAGCAGATACAAAGCCATCACTTGAGAAGGAAATGTAATGCCACATTTCAAGAGCTGAGATCATAGTGTTAGCAAATACAGAACCTGTCAAAAATTACTATGAAATGCTTGTGTTATGAGTCTTAAAATGGTCACTAATTGCTTCTAACATGTCTGATTTTCAATATTCTGTCTTTCAGCTAACATCAAAGACATTTAATCATACATTGAGACAGCTGTTATTTATAAATTGAATGACAACTGATTTTATTTTTCGAATATGAAAGATTTCAAGTCTGCTGCATGAAATCATCTTTGCAACCAGATGTAGAACTATAAAAGTGTAGCTGAAAAATAACATGTTGAAAATGTGTGGCGACATCTTGAAAAGTATGAGCATACAAATGTAATCACGGCTTTGTAATTCTGAGAGGTTTTAATAATTTTGCCTCAAACCAGAAAACTGCCATTTCTTTTGGGTATATGGAAAATACTGACAGCTATCATTCTTTTTTAAAATGAAGTCCAACACATTTCTTTGTCCTAAAAAGTGACTTTCCATTCTATGCATAAAATAGCTTTCTGTTTAAGGTGAAAACATTTTTATCAATTTTACTCATCAAACAGGCTCATAGGAAGTTACCTTTGTGGCAAAGGTACTAAAAAATCAGCGCATGAACTTTAGCAAATGCTGTTCCATCACTTCTACAATGTTTAGTACTTAAACTAGAGACATGTAAAAGAGACAAACTCATAGATTACCACCAAAATATGAGCCACAGAATCCTAGAAGGCAACTGATCCATGTGGCCATTTGTGCAATACCAGTAGACACAATTAGACCTTACCACCTTCAAGGAGTAACTAATAGGCCAGTCATACTGGGAGTGAATTTATTAGCACCCATCTAATTGTGAAAACTGCCATTTTTCCTAGGATAATTCTATTTATTTATTTTATAATCCAGAATAAGATTCTGCATTTGTTGTACAAAATCATCTTTGGATAAGGATATAAAAACTTTAATTACTTATCTCCGTCATACAGCACTATAATAAATACGAGCCCAAACAAACAGAAACTCATACCTGCAATGTTCAGAGTTGCTTATTAAAAGACTGATTGTGTATTTTAGGAAAGCCTTTTGATTATAATCATAGCCCCATCTGTAAGCATGTGTTATCATGCACTAACAAAACAATGATATTATAGATATAACAAAAATAGCATTGTTTTTTATAGTAATATTACAGAAAGCAGATAATGCATGCTTGGCTAAATACACAAATGCCCTTTACACTGTAGCCTGGCCACAGTATAAAGGGCAGCAGGTGCCACAATCAAGAGATGCATGACAGGCAGCTGTGCACATCTTTCAGTATGAACTCATAGTGTCTTTATGGGATAACAGCAGTGCAATGCAATGTTGTGCATTGCAGGGCTACAGAGTATGGCATGGGGTATAAATGATACTGACATACTGGCACTATAACACTAAGTGAAAAAAATGCATAGTCCTTGAATAATGACATGTAGTGGTGACTGGGTGTGTGCAGCTCTGCAGTGATGGTAACAAAACAGCTCCCAGACAGAAGTGTGAGACCTGATATTGTGAATGCAATACTTCAAAAATGAAACTGCAATTCTGCTACAATAACAGTGAGTTATAAAACTTATAGTTATATTTTATAAGTATTTTTGGGGGATGAGTCATCCTCCCCATCCCCTGAAAAGGAGGAACTACACCCCCACACTCCTGCTACTTAAATATACCATTGGAGTAAATGGAATAGTCTAACATGCCAGAAATTTGCAATTAGTATGCATTAACCATGTTTGGACTGAAATTGCCACAATTCTAATCATCACAGTATTAAACTTTGGACTTTCAAAGGGAATATGAACCATAGGTTACGAAAGGATATCAAGCAAACAAACAATCTTTATGGAGATTAGGTAAAGTTTCATTTACTACTTATGTCCAGGGTGGAACATGCAAAATATGATATTGCCAGCAAGTCAAAATGTGTTTAGCTGATGATAGTTTAGGATAACGCATCTTTGACTGGGAGTGCATCCTTTGGCAAACTACAAATACCCTTCAGACTGATACTGGTAATGAAGGGACAGGTGATATACATAATAGTACATTCCAGCAAGAAAAAATGAACAGCACTGCTACCAGTCTGACCAACACCTCTGTCTAGTAGTTGTAGAATACTGTGGAACACAAAGGAAGCCAATATACACAGTACATATCTTTACCCACGCAACTATTCAGAAAGCGAAGCTGAAACTAAGAAAACTGCTGAACTGCATTTTCATCATTGCACTTCTAGTGTAGCTGTCCTACTCTGCAACTCTGCACAGCTTTGTTCTGTAACATGACCGGGCTGTTGTGCAGCTGTGGCCCAGCCATTTCTGTGCATTGATGGCTCTGCCAGTGGAATTGTGGGATATAACTGGAACACAGCTCTGCAAGCATTTGTTGTGTGTGTGTGTGTGTGTGTGTGTGTGTGTGTGTGTGTGTGTGTGTGTGTGTGTGTGTGTGTGTGTGTGTGTGTGTGTGTGTGCATTGGCTGGGTGGTCTGGATGATGATCCATACCCCTGTAGCACTTCCACATTGCACATCTGTGATGCAGTGACAGTACACCAGTGCCTACTCTGTTAATTGAACTGACTAATGTAACTGTAGTACAGGACTAGTGCCTCTTACGGGACAAGTTAAAATTTATTGTGACCTCCTCTGCCACTGATGTGCATGTCACATTTACATATGTACTCTGCAAAGACTGATCCATAACTCATCTACAGCAGTGCACCCCCATTGTGGATGAACTGCAGGTACATTTTTAACATGCTGGTTTTGGCAAAATGGATCCAGACAGACCATTCCATAGCTATGAATCCTCCTTGAAGTTGGCAAAAAATGGGGGAAATAGCTCACAGTTACCAGAGACATGTGTAAGCAATCCTGGCATCAGATCACTTGCCATGATGCACTCATATACATCCTAGGAGAGATATGAAAGTAACATTCTATCATGCAGAATGCATTAAGCACAGCAGTTTCTTAGCATCTAAGCATCAGCTAGGGCTGAACAAAAAATAGGCTCCATATTACTTGGAAGTGAATTAAACTCTAGATTCATTTAGCACTGCCTCTGGAATACAGCAGCTCAAAGATGTAAATGCCAGAGTGAGTGACCATTCCCTTCCACTATATGGTATAACAGAATGATACATACACACACAGAGATTCACATTTCCAGAGTAACAAAAATCATCATACCTGAAAATTGTGAGACACTTCAGGAGTGCTAGAAAAGGCAGGGATTGCTTGCCTAAAAGGTGCGTTGCAGTTTGGTGCCTAAGGTTTAAATGTATTAGACTGGAAGAGTGCTTTGTGTGGGTAAGAATATCACATAAGGAAAAACAATAGAGGTGAACCAACCATTTCACTAAACAGGACAGGTTCTGAAGGTGGGAAGTTTGTATGCAACTTTTTTAGTCTCCAGGTGAGCCATCTGTTCAGGTTGTCCTACCTCATGCAGTACTCCACATTACCACATGGGGGAGACTCCCTCCTCATGGCAATACCCTATCCATAACCCAAACTTATTCCCAGATAGTTTAGACTGATCTTCATTTAGCAATCAAGAATTTTTCTACATGTTTAGTGCACCTTCCCCTCACATGTTTGGGACACAAAATACAATGCTTGAGCTGCTTATGCACCTAATGCATGCAAGATGGCTTTAACAGGATCAGATTTGCAGTGGTTGCTCCTTTATAGCCCTTCTTTTCAAGTGGATAAGCCAGATCTGCCTAGTCACTCCCCATTTATTCCTATTTATTCTTCCACAGGACTGCTTCTATACTACTCCCAGGTATACTGCTATAAATTGGGTTGCTAGCACCCATTAAACAGCGCTCTGTACCTCTTCACCAAGCAACCAGCAATGTAAAGGTGGGACTTGGCAGTAGCCCATTATTATGTAATAAAGAAAAATCAGAATAAAACTAACAGCCATTCTGGATGGGTCTTGAGTATGGATGGAAAGTACTAAGGTGGTAATCAGAGTCAGAGCTACTGACCTCTACAGACATAAGTTGGCTCTTTTCATAACAGAAAAGGAAATTACACAATTATTCTTGTTCTTTTTGTATAATAATTATGTTATGCCTTGTTTTGGACATGGCAAAACATATTTTTTCACTAAAAATCAGTGTAAACATGTTTCAGTTGTGGATAACATCAATATATATAAAAATTCCAACACAACAAGGTGGTTTGGGAATACCTGGTTTGAAGTGATATTTCACAGCTACACAGTTAAAGCTCCTATACACAGAACAACTCGAAAGCTAGAGTGGAAAGGGATGATGATGAGATGGGGGGAAGCTCAAGAGATAAGGACAGAGTATGATTTTGGAATCAGATCCTTAAGGAGAATAACAATACTCATCAGAATATATTCATAAAGTAGCAGAAAATATTCTACGAACTAAGCCAACATGGGACTGGAGATAGGAGATTCTGCTGATAGGGATGACTGCAATTAAGGGTACAAAGAATAGGCAAGAGGGGTGGGAATTAACCAGAGAAAAATGGCAAAGGAACCAAGGTATTGGCAGCAAATAATTAGAGATGGAAAGGTAAGAGAATGCATAGAGGACAATAATTTATTTGGACTGCAGGTTAGAAATTGCCTTCTCTATCAAGGATTAATATCAGAGTATAGACAAACTGAAAGGAACAGGAGAATCTTAAGTGAAGGACCAGCACTTGTAGTGTTTTTAGTTGAATCTAAAACAGAAGCTGCTGTTAAAAAAGGATAATTAGTAGGACAGATAAAATATTGCATGATAACTGTAAGAATCAATCAAATGAGGTAAGAAAGAATTGGGAAGAGAGACTGGATAAGCAATTCATAAAGAAACAATGGGAGGATGTATGTATGGTTCCCAAATATGCAACAAAGACTAGAATATTTAGGAATTTTTCTTGCAAGTATTTGTACAGGTATTTGTATACCCCAAGTACACTCCAGAGAATATTTCTGCAGGTAGATTGCAAATATTGGAGGAATGACAGGGAAGAAAGAGGGAATTTGGAATATATTTTTCCGAGTGCAGTGAAAAAAATTCCCTGCAGACTAATCTTTCAGAAATACTGGGTGAGCAAATTGGTGTAACTAAGGAAATGATTTTTTGAGCTGTGATACAAGATCTGAATTGCCTAGATATATTAAGGTCCTGCTGGGTTCAACTGTGGTGGCTGCCAAAAAAAGCAAATACTAGAAAATGGAAATCAAAGTCTAAGACAACCACATTAGAAGTAGTGAATACAGTAACAGAGATAAAAAAACTAGAGGTGGGAGCTTTATAAAAGGGTAGGAGCAAATTATATAGTCAAAATGGGAAGTGTGGGAACAATACGTGCAAAATAATGTTTTGGAGGAGGAATGAGGCTTAAGGGAAGGCAGGAAATGAACGAACTATGTAATGTTTAATTGACAATGACTGTATAGAAGATTATAAGTGATGTACATTGTTTGCAACTCAAAAATATGTCAATATGGCTTGATTTCACTTATATCAATGTATGATTGCATATGTCATAAGTGATAATTCAATAAAGATCTTTTTGTTTTAAAAAAATCAGTATATAACTAGATAAGCACTGTAGTTTTGAAATTAAATGAATTATCACATAAGCCCATTACAGTGGAGTGACACTGTTACAACAGCGTTCCTGGGAACCTCCAAAGAGGTTCCTCACAAAAATAACATAGGGCATAAACACAATTCCCTATGTAGATTGCCTCAAAGTCCTATCTCTATCCTCTGCTTCCTACAGACTGCTGAAAAGCACATTTATGCCTGAAATACAAGGTATCCTTGGATCCTGCCTTGATGAACCTGTTGCATATTCACAAAATGAACAGCATCAGAACTACTAGATCTAATTATTTAAACTTTCCTTGAAAAATAAATAGGACATATTGGAGGATATATATATATATATATATATATATATATATATATATATATATATATATATATGTATCAGAGAATTCCCATTCTCTGAAATAGGCTTCCCACCCATGTGAAGCAAGACCCTCCCTTTAACTCTACTGAAGCACAGCCTGACCCAGTGGATGGGAAATTGCAAGTCCACCAGTGGTGTGACACCTATGTTTCTGATGGACAGAGACAGCAGTTAAATTGTGCCCTAACTTAAAACAAACTCTAAGACAAAATATCTAGTGGGATTCATTTGGGTTGCATGGCTAGGCTTATAAAGGCCCCAGTGACAGTTTGCCTCATATATACCTATGAACATTTACCAGCACTGTTCATTTACACTTTTACTTGGTTCTTCAAATTTCATATCAAGTCCTGTGTTGAAGAAGATCAAATTTTCTTTAGCTTATGCCAGTGTCCTATTTACTGGGTTTGATGGCATGTGCTTTCTCATATTTGCCATTGTTGATGACCTTAAAATTGGACACCAGAAAAGGAAACAGCAAGAGCACAATAAATAATGAACTGAGTCCAAATTTACTATAAACACTATATCCCCCATAGACAAGTACAACCCACTAGATGGACAGAAGCAGAAAAGAGGTACCTTTAGCAAAGGGGTTGTCTCAGAGAACAGCTATAATGGGAAATATTAATTTATCTATCATATCTTACTTTGAGCAACTCTGTGTAGTTAATTCATAGGTTCATAGGTTGGTACTAGGCTATCAGCCCTAGGGCCTATACAAGCCTAGCCATAACAATTCCCTGGCTATTTCTTCCCACATTATTTACTTTCCTGGACCCCTGTCTAGCAGGGTGACTGACGTGATCCCTGGGGTGAATTTCCTTTCTCCCATCCAATTGTCAAGGTTCCTCTTGAAGAGGTCCAAAGAGGCACTCTGCTTGACATGTATGGGCAATCTATTCCAGAGTCTGGGGAGTCTCTGGGTCAGGAACCTATCCCTCCAGCATGTTTTGTTTATTGTGATGACGAGGTTTAGATCCCTGGAGCGTGTAGCTCTGAGGGATTGGGATTTCTTTAAGTGTAGCATGTCCAACAGCTCTGGGTTTGATGTGGCCTTGTATGTTAAGCAGAGATCGCCTCTGAGTAGACGATATGCGACAGAGTATAGCTGGAGTTTTTTAAGGCGATCAGCATAGGGCATCTGCTTTAGGCCTGTGATTCTTTTAGTGAGGTATTTCTGAGGCCTTTCCAGTTGTTGCAGATGTCTTGAGAGGTACATACCAAATGGGGCATTGTATTCTATAATGGGTCTAATGAGGGATGAGTACAGTGGGACAATGACCTCCTTCTTTCTGGATGAAAAGCCCTTCATGATGAGGTGTGCCACATAGAAGGATTTCCTGACTGTTGTGGCGATGTGGTTATTGAAGGTGAGACCACTGTCCACCTGTGTCCCTAAGTCTCTTATCACACTTTCTGTGTTTAGTGTACTGCCACCTATATGGTAATTCATGGATACATGTTTTTCCCAAAGGGATAACAATACATTTCTTGGCATTGAGCTTGAGCCCATGGCTCTGGCACCAAGCATCTGTTTCTGTAAGGCCCTTTTGTAGAGTATCCACATCATTTGGGATTCAATAATGGCTCCCAGTTTGCAGTCATCTGCAAACTTTGTTAGCCAGAGTCCCTTAGTGTTGACCTGTACTTCAGAGAAGTAGATGCCAAACAAGAGCGCCCCAGGACTGAACCCTGAGGTACTCCACTTGTCACTTGTCTGGAGCTGGATTTGGAGTCGGCTACTTTTACAGTGTGGGTTCTATCAGTAAGCCATTTAGCAACCCATTGGGTGACATAGGGATTAATGCCCAACTTAGTAAGTTTATCTATGATTCCAGAGTGGGGATGGTGTCAAAGGCCTTGGCAAGGTCTAGATAGGCTGTGTGGACCACCTTACCCTTGTCCATGGCTCTGGAGACTGATTCAAAGAAGTCAATCAGGTTCAGGAGACAAGATCGGCCCTTCACAAACCCAAACTGGGTGGGGTCCAGTGTTTGAAGGTTGCCAATGTCTTTGTTTATAAGTTCCATGATAATACGCTCCATGGCCTTGCAGATAAGGCTTGTCAGACTGATGGGACGGTAGTTTCCGGGATCCAAGGTGGATCCCCCCTTGTGGATTGGGATAACTGTAGCTCTGCGCCACTCAGTGGGCACGAAACCTGAGGTGAGGCTATGATTAAACATGACACTTAGGTGAGGTGCCAGTTCATATTGTAGTTCATGTGGTACACAGCCCGGGATGTCATCTGGTCCCATGGATGCTGTATTCTTGGCTTTAGAGAGTGCGTTTTGTACCTGTGTGGCCGTTATTACTGGAATTTGGCAATCTTCCGGTACTGAGATGGGCCATTTGGGGGGTGAAGTTGGCACTGAATCGATCTGCCAGGATATTGGCAATATCCTTTGGATCAGTATATTTAATGCCATTCTGTTTTAGCTCAGAGCGGACCTGAGCATTGCCATTTAGATTCTTGACATAGTTATAGAATGCTTTGTGGTTGTCTTTGGAATCTTTGGCAATTTTATTTTCGTAACTAGCTTTGGAGGACTTTATGAGGCATCTCAGTTTCTTACTGAGGCTAGTAAGGGAGTTTTTTGCATCCTGGGATTTTCCTCTTTTCTGCAAAAGTTTCTTCCTTTTGTTGTAAAGTTTGTTTATGGCAGGGGACCACCAGATTGGCTTCCTTTTTTGGATGAGAGCATTTTGGTTCTATTTGGGATGGCACGATTCATGCATGAGTGGATGTGCTCATACAGTGCCTTAGTGTAGGATTCAGCAGTTGAACTTTCAGTTCCCGTCTGCATGGGTGTTATGAAGTTTGTCACTTCTGACTTGAGTAGCATGAAGTTGGCTTTGGAGAAATTTTTTATGGTGGTTTCTTTACTGGGGGGTGGGGGTGGGATGTGGATGTTAAGGGTGATTAGCTTATGGTCAGACCTGACTAACGAGCGGGTGACCATACGTATGGAGCATTGATTTCCCATGTTGGTAATGACCAGGTCTAGGATATTGCAGCCCCTGGTGGGACTATGGGTTAGTTGATCCAGGGCATTGGAATTTATGAATTCCAAGAACCGTTGCGCAAAGGTGTTGAGACATGAGTAGTTTTCCCAGTTAATGGAAGGGTAGTTAAAATCACCCAGTATTAGGGTGTTTGGTTAACTTGGGAAGAACAGGAACCTGTAGAGGAAAAGTCCAATGGGAGATAAACAACGTCAATAAAGTATTAAAAGGTGATGCTGCACTGGGCCAAGGAAGTCATCCCCAGGACTGAATATGCAAAGTAAAATGCTTAACAAAGGTTGACCAAAGAGCCAATAGGCTTTACATAAGTGTCAACCACAGGCTAATTATAATAGCACCTAATAAATGCTATAACTCCCTTGGAGTTCTTTAGACTACATTAGCCAAGGGTTGGTCCACATGCTGGTGTCACAACAAAGTGTATTTATTGTGCAAGCCATTTAAAAAGGGTCCATTAATCACTCCAGTGTTACTTGGATAACCTTGGTGATCTGAGATCTAGTACTGACCTCAGGGGATGCGTGTGTATTTAACAGTCCAAATCCAATCCATGGGTCAATTGGGCAGCTTTGGTAACTCAAAATCTCATGGCTCTATAAAAATGCAGAGTACATTCCATGATCTAATCAATGTTCAGCCGTCTAATGCAGAATTTATCTCTCCTTCTGTGTGGCCCTAACTTAATTGTTTCTCCATATACACCATTAAAATTCTTTTTTTTAGTTGTCCTTAAGGGTCTATATCAGAACATCGAAGTTTTAAAACTTCAAATGTTCTAATATCGACCCGTTTTAATCGAACGCTAAAAATAGCGAAGCTGCAGAACACAGAATTCTTTCCTAGGGAAAGAATTCGGTTGGCCGGTTCTGTGGCTTCGCTATTTTCAGTGCTGTGGTGGAGATTTACGGGTAGGGTTCAGGTAAGTGTGCGATTGTGTGGTTGTTAGGATTAGGGCATGGGTTAGGTGAGTTAGGGTTAGGGTGCGGGTTAGGTGAATTAGGTTTAGGGGCAGGTTAAGTGAGTTAGGGTTAGGGTGCGGGTTAGGTGAGTGTGCGATAGTGAAGGTTTGGGTTAAGGTAAGTGGATAGATAGTAGTGTATCTTTAGTGTAGGGTTAGTTGTAGGATTATAAGTGTATGTGTGTGTATTGATGTTTTATAGGTGTGCTTGTCTTGTGTGTATCTGTTTTGGAATAGCAAATTTTTTCCCAAGGAAAAAACTTGCTGTTCTGAATGTTCGATATTATGTGGTTTAGACATTTTAGGTTCCATGAAATAGCATTTGCTATTTTCATCTTTCGATAACGTGATATAAATGCTTCCTTAAACCTGCTATTTTCTCTATATATAAAACCTTTCTTACTAACATCTTAGCTGCCAAGTGACAATCATTTGCAAATACATGCATGGGTTGCACAAGATACATCAGTTTAAAAAGTAAATGTACTCCCTGGTAACTTTTATATTTGTTGCCTCATGTGCGCTTTGTAAATAAGGCTCCTATCACGTAGTCGAACTTTTACAAGTTCGAACCTCATATGGTCAAGACCATAAAGTCGAATTTGTAAAAGTTTGAGTGTTTGAATGTAAATCTCCATAAGTGGAGGTTTCCATTTTGCTCAATGGGGTGTGATATCAGAGTTGGTATTTTTAAGTAGTGGGGGGTGTGTGGGGGTTTAGGGGGCTTGCCCCCCTGCTTGAAACAGTTTATTTTGTTTTCCATTTTTTTTTATCCATAGTCGAAGTTTTGTAACTTTGAACATAACGGTTCATATGTGAGCCTTGTAAATGCAGTACCAGCTCTACTACAATTAAATGTGATTAGTATAAACATATCTACCTTTAAGTCTCATTTTTGTCATTTTCACTGGGTAGACATTAACATTTGTAGTGTAACATCTAGCTCTATAATGGACTTGCACTAACCCCAGTTCTGCAGAACTTTCTGGGTGCACTTGTTTATTGCTATACATCTGAATATAATCTGGCTGTATGTACTCACCGGTTCTTTTATACTGTATCATTTCCTGCATGCCCAGATTATGTTTAAAAAAAGGTCTGTTTTCAGTGAATCTACTAGCAAGCATAACCTAAAAATAATCAATACAAGAAATTAGAAAGTAAACAGTATATCATTTATGAACCAAAAATAAGAATACGGTATTAGATAATTACAACAGAGTACACATACTTAAAACTCATTTTCCACATATAAAAAGTGTATGTGTTTGAATCACAGTTACAAATTCCAGGTGAAATGCGTCCTAAGCCCCACCACAATTGTGTAGAAAGAAATAGTAGAAAACTGAGCTACTGGTCATTCTGAATGCTAACCTGAACTTAGGGTAATGGAATAAAAGGAAATAAACTGACAAGAAGGAAAATAGGTCAGACTATATATTCTTTAACTGGGACCAAAAAAAGCAAGTACCCATTTGTAAAATTACACCTGAATATTCTGCAGGCCATTGTTAATGTGACTGGTAATATTATCTAACCCTTTATGTACCAAAGTGACACAGAACTAAAAACACGAATAAACAATGGGAACATGTGAAACATGGTCAGGTGGACTTCCTATGTGGCATAACATGCATTTTATTATTGTAAAACTATCCGCTACACAGACCTTGTTACAGCTGCTTGAATATGTTACCCAGACTTCACAGAGATGACATTCTACTGAACGCAGAAGCAATTAGGCAATGCAGAAGCTTAGAAGGTTATGACAAAATGAAGATGCATCAGGCAAAATAATATAATTCTCATTATTCCAAAATGACACTGGAAATTCACTGGGACATAATATCTGACAAGTCATAGTATTCTCAGAGTGCTGAATCTAGTAAAATACATCGGCATATAACTGATCATTAACATGAAAAATGTATTTCATTTTAAAATTTAAATAAGGCTGCTTGAACTCATTTGTTTTCTTTACTAGAACAGAAAAAAAGTAGTTCTGCTAGTTTTCAATCCTGTCTTGAGGGAGAATGAAGACATAAAAAGTGACATGCGAAAACTATGCTGTTGGAGATTTTTATAATGAATGGAAGGAAATCTGGCTATGACCCAGGGAAATCCCCCCACCAAGTCCTTCCCAAAAGTGCCATGAGATGCTTAAAATTCAAATGACCTCCAGATTGTGTTGCTCTAGTATACCATAGTGTATACTTCTGTATTGAATTTGGAGATCCACCCCTTGGCAAATGCATTTCCCTGCTGTTGAAATTATTTTCTGCTTCAGCTGCTATAACAGAGCTGAATAATTTCAAATGAAAAGCTAAATCCCTTTAGAGACCCCCATCTTCAAAGTACTTTTATGAAATAATATGTTAAAGAAACAAAAATCCAGGCAAAGAACCAAAGAGTACATAGCTTTAATCCAAAAAAATCAAAAATAAAATGTATTAAAATGTAGCGCACTGTGGTTGAGTTTGGATTATTTTGAATTAAAGTAATATATTCCATGCTTCTGGGTGTCAGAAATTGTTACACTGTTATTTGTTTTATCTCTGCAGGCACAGATGTACTTGCTGTTAAGGACATTTTGTTGTTTTTGAAAGAAGATATCACCAGATTGACCTGGGTGAATGTATTTAATAAGATAAAGGTATTCAATTTATTGCTATTTGAAAACCAGCAGTATTATTTTAGACACGTAGAAAGAGATGACCATTCACAAACTACTGGGAGGGATGTGTTAAAATGTCAGAGCAATGCCCCCAAAAACAATTCTGCAGCTCTGCATTTAGAAGAACAGGACTTTATCTAGATACATGCTAAACTTAGGCCTGCATAGCAGACCCTCATTAAGGGAAGGATGACGAAGGAAGGAAATGCTCGACTATGCCTTGCTCACACATACAATTACATTGTAACTGAAGAGCAGGAAACAGAGAATAAAGGCCTAAAAACCATAACTGGATAAAAAAGATATACAATTATATATATCTATATCTATCTATCTATATATATATATATATATATATATATATATATATATATATATATATACATATACACACATACACACACACACACACACACACACACACACACACACACACACACACACACACACACACAAATACCTGCCTTTGGTGTGTGCAACAGCATCCCAATACACTACTAATTCTTAAATTACTTCAGTAACGTCTATCTGTCATCAATATGGAATTTTATAAGATATGCCCTCAGGTGCTGAGCAGGTGTTCCAGGTTCACCTGCTGCATATTTTCAAGAATATAAAATAAAAACATAAAGGCTTGTCATGTTGTTTTGATTCTATTTCATGAAAAAAGCATTCCTTGAGCAAATTACTGAAATTACTGTTATCAATAGATGCTTATAGTGAACTAAAACAATAAACTAGCCTGACCATTAAAAAGCAACACTGAATGTAAAAGGTTGAGCTCAATACAACACAAGCTCTGACTTATATTTAGGAGAATATTGGCTTCAAATTAGTATGTTCACCACTGATCAGCAGATGTCTGGTCAGAGAGCAGGAAAAATGAACACAAAATGTTAGCAATAAAATATAAAAAAATAGAGAATCTTCATCTTTATATCATGATGTAAAATAAAATGCAACTGCCTGACCTGTGAGGTGCCTATTTCAAGCTTGTATGTACTTAAACATGTGTCTAAGAAAACAAACGTGTACAACTATATGTAATACATATACATATAAAAAAAAATATATATATATATATATATATATATATATATATGTATGTATATGTATGTGTGTGTGTGTGTGTGTATATATATATATATATATATATATATATATATATATATATATATATATATATATATATATATATATATATATGGGTCTGCTTCACTTCACCGAAATCCCATTTCACTGAAATTCATTTCACTGAGACCAAACAATGCCACATCAAGTCTATAGCTTACAATTCAGTGAAATGAGATTTAGTGAAATTAATTTTCAGTAATTTGAACTTTAGGTAATTTGGTCTTAGTGAAATGAATGTCAGTGAAATGGGATTTTGGTGAAGTGAAGTAGACCCATATATATATATATATATATATATATATATATATATATATATATATATATATGAAGAGAGAGACACACACACACACACACACACACACACAAACACACATATAACAGTCAATTGTAACTAATATCAACAGATTTCCTGCATGCCCAATTTAGTTGACAAAAAAGTGGCAATTTCAAACTATTTATTTAATCATGTGTTTAACAGAGCTAGGCATGTGCAGCTAACTATCTATCTGTATCTGTTACATTCAACCCATCAAGATGTCAAATTGTCAAACTGAAAAAAGCCCACGCAGCTGACTGAAAATCAGCTGAATGCCTGTAGTATTTTATTTCATTGTGAGATTGCTGTACAGTGGGGATCTGGAAATATAACCTTTCCCCACTAAATTGCAATCTCAGAGTTGGTATATCTAATTAATAGAGGGTGTAAGGATGCAGGGGGCTTATTTTTTTGTTTTTTGATTGGCAGGGAAATGGTCAGTTGCATATAATCACTAGTCATTCAATAAATGAGTTTTCAATGTAGGTTTGTACATTTACATATATATATATATATATATATATATATATATATATATATATATATATATATATTTATAGATTGTGTATGTTATCCATATACACATGGATATATATAGATATATATATATATATATATATATATATATATATATATATATATATATATATATATGTATAGATATGGATTCCATACATTTGGTCGAATTACACTTAGTCAAAAATTATTCCAGGCATTTCACTTCACTAAAAGTTCATTTGACTGAAAGCTCACTTGGTCGAAGTTCATTTGGTCGAAAATGAAATATAGCCCCTGCCCCACTGCAGTGCAACCCTGGAGTGAGAATATTAAATAAGGGGGTGGGGTGGGGGCACAGCCCCCCACATTGGGGTGTGTGGGTGGCGTAGCTTGATTGGTCCACTGAATAAGGCTATATTTGTTTTATTTTACTTTTTTTTTTTTTTTTTTTTTGTTATGAAACACGACTCCTCTGTAAGAGAATGACTTGATTTATCATAGTAGTCTGACTCAGACAGTTGACAGTGCTGAAACTGTCTGCACAATTTGTTCAGATAACTGGCAGATTAATGCTTTTGTAGGATTTGGACATCTTGAGGTAAAACCTTAACCATAACCCAGCATTCTAATACCTGTCCCCAAATATTCTACTTCCAGCTTAATTCCAAGGTACCATTCAACATGGAACATAGTTGACTCAGTAGGCTTTTCCATAAAGGACAGAATAATATGCCACGTACGTCATGGAATGAACTTTTTAACTTACTTTGCTTACATTTTGTAAAACAAGCTTAAATGTTGCAAAATCATTAAAGTTTGACAAACAAATTATTTTTTCACTTTACTTTTTCAATTTTATTTAACTGTAGCAGTACTGGAATCAAGCTACAGCTAAATTGGAGCACTGTGTGTGGTCTGCAGATGCTAAACTGCATATAGGAGGGGACTACATTCTGGAATTTGGTGTGTGGTTCAAAAATCATTGCTATGCCGCTGTTTCCAACTAACAAACTTTAAAAAACATATTATGCTCAAAGAACAGCGCAGAAAGAAGTTGAGACTTTGACTAAACATAGCATAGAGCATAAACTGGAAAACTGTTTCTGGGTGAAAGGTATGTTTTAAGGAGAAGCTTAAAACTGCAACTATTGCAGCAATGAGGTACAGCAGAAGAGACGTGCTAAAAACATGGATTGAATATCAAGCATTAACAATAATAACTGGTTTCTAAAAAGCCACAATTAATCATAAGTTTGTTATACTGAAATAAAAAGCATTGAAAATTCTAAATTCTATCTGAAAGATGTGTGAAACACTGCTACCATAAACAGCAGCAGGAAGTCTTACACTATAGTAGGAAACTGTGGCCTGTGGTCTATTTCCCTTTTTAGTGCAGCTTTGTGTGGTAAATAAAGGAGGAGGGACCACAGATTTCCTCTGAATATTAAAATATTTATGAGGATTATGTTCTAAAAATGGCTAGGAGTGAAGTTTCAATCTAATTTTTTGCACTAAGTGGTTTATAGTAGCAGTGTCCTCAACAGAAATGGTTGCTAGGGAGACATTTGAATCTCTGACAACCAAGCTCAAGTTAAGAGATTGTAGCCTTTAACAAAGATTCCCAAAAGTGTGGTTAATGCAAGAAGAAAACAGGTAAATATGAAAAATAAATGACATAATTCAATAAGCTATTAGCAAAGTTTAACTCAGAGACAAGGAAGAACACACCTTTTTATAGTTATGATAAAATACTGCAAATATTCTGAAGACTGAGCTGAAGACAGCAAATGTAACATCTGCATGTCTTCCAAAATGAAATTAGCAACCATTTGTTAAAGAATGACTTAACAAAACTGTCATTTAAAGAAGAAATTGTGATTTTTACAAGAGTAATTAAAGCATTTAGATTTAAAGGAAAATAAACAGCAAAAAAATTAATGAAAATGTTTATCATTAGCTTTTGATGTGGTCTGCAAAACTAATATCACTGTATATTCCAAGAATACTCTTGAGTGGTTTATATGTCCTGTTATATCACAAAAGTAAGTTAGGAATGCAACCATACTGATATGATTTTTTTTTGTTCCTGGTGAAGGCTTCCATATCCATTAATGTACTCTCCACTGTACAGTGCCTTATTTTTTAGTTCAGTTCTTGGAAGGGATGCCACCTTCTCAGAATCTGTTCAACCCCTGTATCCAGATGGGTTTCCAATACTTGTTTCAATCTCTTCCACCTTCCCAGAGATGTGCTTAAAGTTGAACTCTTGTCCTCAGAGTTGCCTACAGTTATGTGTGCTGTGTGATACTAAGTGCACCCCAAGGTGACCTGGCACCACATTCAGGCCAAGTTGCTTTAGCTTGTACCCAGTTAGTACCAGGATAGCATCAGAAAATGAATGGGGTGACTGACAGAAAGTTTCTTTGGTCTTGTTTTATTCATTTACAGTGGGAGTCCTGACACATTGATTCATCTGGCTATCTCTGAAAGGGCTGCTAGTCTATCTTTTTCAGTAACTCATTTTGCTGTTTTAGCTCTTTTTGGACATCTTCCTCATATATTTTACTGATGTGATTGTGTGGTATATTCAATATAATTTACTCGATGTAATGTCAGGTCAGGTTTTCTAGTTTAAGTATGAAAATGATCACTTGTGACTGGCAACTCATGTTGAAAGACTAACTTTGCAGTCTGAACAGAAGCTTAGGTCTTTTTACTGGCATTATAGCTAGACTACTACTACTACAGTTAGAATTAGTAAATCATCACATTTTAAGTCTTTAACTGTTTTAACATGTAGCTACCCCTCATATTTTCAGTAATTTGCCTCAGCCAAAGACTGCATGTGCAGTGTAATACATGTAACAAACACCAAAATGAAACTGCACAGTAAGTGTCCAGGCTCGTCTTAAAAACAACTAAACTAGTGCTTGCTTTTATGTAGTTTGGTAGTCTGTTCCATGCATTAGCTGCTCTCTCAGAGAACCAGTTAGTACACTTCTTATTCCTACAGAATCCTCTACATAGGCTGTCTGATGATTCTCTACTACTTTTAGATCACCCCAAACATTCCCAGAGATAGTTGTCTCTAAATGCCTTATATACCTGGATAAGACCTTCACTAAAATATCTATATGAGACATTGTACAAGTTCATAAATGCTAGTCTTTCATAATAACTTAAATTTTCATATTCACAGATGCTCTTGGTATATTCCCACTGTATGCTTTCCAGTTTACTCATGCTTATTTTCTTATAAGGTTTCATTATTGTTACTCCATTCTCAAGTTTGGGTCTAATGTAATTAACAAACAATGACTTCATATTTTCTGATTTCCTAGACTTTATAAATCTTTTTATAGACCTATAGTTCTATAACTATCATTACCCAATTGATCAATAGTAAAGTAATGGCTTTTCCCGGTTAGGGGTCGCCACAGCGGAACTCCGGTCCTCTAATGATTGGCAGTGGATTTTTATGGTGCCAAGTTGCCAGCCCGATGCCCAACCTCCAAAGATGGCACACTCATTCACCCACGTACCTACCATTAGAAAAACCTCAAAGCTGGATCTACCCATATAACCAGGTCCTTAAATGAACCAACAGTTTCAATCACTGTGTGCTGTATTAAATATTCATCTTTCAATTTTATGTCTCCCAAATCTCATATGCTTAGTTTTTGATGTATTTATCAGCATATTATACTCCTGTGCCCAAATGGTCAATTTAGTCAAGTTCGTGTGCAGACATGCCCTATCTGTAACACATGTAATCAGTTTACGCAATTTCAGGTCATCTGCATACAGTCTGTAGAACATCTCAAATGAAAAAGATAGGTCTGAAAGACACGATCTAAACAAATAAAGGCTTAGGACAGAGCCCTGTGGAACATATTGACTGTAACCATGAATTTCACCTGTACAACTGCTGTACGAGACTTCCTATGTCCTAATGGTAAGCCATGCAGCTATCAATCTTATCAAGAGTAAATAAATACCTACTTATTCTAATTTACTGATCCATGTTTTGTGTATGGTCCTGAAATGCTAAAGTTAAATCTATAAAAATTACATCACAACACAATTTTTCATTCAGAGCTGTTATTATATTGTTATACATCATCATGTTACAGGTGGTAATGATCTATTTTCAACATATGCATGCTGATATATGGTTTCAGGTCCCATCCTTTCCAGTTCTGACAATAATTTATCCAATATTATTTTCTCCATTATTTTTCTACAACATAAATGTAGACTTGAATGTCTATATGACTCTGGGTTTGTCCTATTCCCCTTTCAATAATAATATGTGTTTAATAAACACGTCTCCAGTCTTGGGGAATAACACATAGGTACAGGCAGGAAAGACTGGGGATGACACACAAATACTGTTGTCTTTTTATGTGTCATTCTTGTGATTAGGTAAAAGGAAAGGAAAAATACTTTGCAATGAGAAGAACTTAATATTTAAGTGGATTTGGCCTTTAGTCCAAATGTTGCAGCTGTCTATTAAGAAATCATTCTAAAGCTATAATAATGATTTTAAGCTTTCAGAATATGCTAGAATGCTGTATATAACAACTCTATTTTCCCTTATTACATATACTCTGGAGCTGTAGATATTCCTATAAATTATGGTGTTCTCTAAAAGTCAGACATGGGAAAATGGAATATGAGAAATCCACCCTATCATGGGAATTTGCACTTTTACATATCCCTCCTGATGGATTATCAAAGCAAAATCTGCATGTTTTAATCACTCTGTTCTCACTAATTAAGTTATACGTTGCTCAAATTGGCTTGACAGATCACAAATAACATGGGATGGATTCAAACAGGTTGCAATTAAATATATAACAACCCACAAATTAATGATAAATAAACATAACAAACACTCATTATACAGAATAAACTCCTTGACTACATCTTACAATAAAATCAAATACTTATAAATAAATTTCTAACAGATAGGAGATAAGAAAATCAAAATATGCTTTCTATTTAAATCACCTGTTCATAAATATTACTTTTATAATCTATTAAGTTGATGCACAAAAGACTTTTACAGGCAATTAACACTTCTCTATATAGTTTTTACCTTCTTATGAAATATATTGTATGTAGTTTTATGTTTGTATTTACATTTTTTTTTCATTTTACTGTTGATCGTCTCTTTTTTCATTGTTATCAAAAATTTGATTATTCAATAAAGATATTGGAAAATATTCTGTTTCCCACATGATAGAAGATAGAACAATTAAACATAATCTACTTTTGGAGTCACCCCACAATAATCACTAAAACAGACTATCCGATTTTTGGTGCAGTAGCCTAAGGCAGACACCTCAAATGCAGATGAAGATAAAATCTGACAAGTGAAAATGTCTCCCCGTCTTGGAAGTAAAGCAGAAGATTAGCTATAAAAGAAAAAAAATGATGATGGACGACACGTTTTATACCGTCATACTGCTCCTGATTCGTAGATTTACTGGCAATTTAGGACAAGAAAATAAAGTTTTAAGTTATTGCTGTTAGTAATGGTTTGTGGCACACTCCATCTCAAATATAATGTCCCAAAAACAGGGACCACCGCATGTCAGCTTCAGATTTACCTTAGCAATAATGAAAGCATATATACATGTTGTTATCCTTCTTAAACATTTAACTTTAATACATTTTGTATATTTTTTGATGCTGTATGTTGGATGGAATTATCACATCTAAAGTGATGAAGTATAAATAAACTACAAACCATAAAACAAAGTAATTTTAAACAAATGAAACTGTTATCTCCAAACTTGGTGGCAGACCTAAGCTGAAATTATTACTCATGTATACAGACCCACTAAAATATCATGGATCCTAACTGGCAACTAAGTGATACCAAGCACAGAGCAGATGAAAAGGAAAGGCTAAACATTTTTTTCAGTCTGAAAGGTGAAACCGTAGCTAAATAGCTGATATTATGAGTCATTCAGCCTTCAAGTGACAAGCATTTATGCACTGCTTTATGTCTACATTTTCTTACTTGTTTTATTTTTTATGTTAATCATCAGTGGTTCTTTTGAGGTGGGGGCTATTTTACAAAGAAGATATGGGATGAAACCACAACATACAGAGACAGGGTACAATAAAGTGCTGCTGATGGTAATATATATCTGTGGTGGCAAGGGGAAAAAATATAGTGGCAGATTGAGCTTAACCTAGTAAAATCAGATCAGACCAGATAAGCATTTTTTTGGGAGGGTGGATTAATGCCATTTAATACTCTTTTAACATTATTAATGTATGCATACATTTACTTGCTTCCTTATCCAAAGACATTTTGTTAAGATTAACAAGACACAACTCATCTTTCTACAAATACACACAGACACATAAACACACAGACCAAACAGGGGTGGAAGCAATCTCCAAAAAAAGTTTAATCCATTCAACCACTCAGTGAAAGAATTTTAAAGAAGTAGGTCCCCAGTGGAAACAAGATGCTGTTCCTCAAATGACCTTTACAAGTTGAATACTCTGCCAAGCTATCTATTGTTTTTATTTGTTACAAAAAAGTAACGTTTGTTCATGAGTCTTTCTGCTTAAAGGCAATGTTTAGCAGCCAACAGAAGTTTGAACAGCTGACTAGATGATAATGAAGTAAATTAGATATCTTCAAATAAACTGATTATAGAAACACAAATGCATTAGTCGTTTTACTGTACTTAATCCAAACTTCTTTAAAATGATAGCACAGCAATATCTAGCCCTCACCCTCTAGCACTGGTAAAATAGTAGCCAAGTGTAGGAATAAATAGCTTAAAACATAGCTTGCCCATTCTTGGAGAAGGTCTATTTCCCTCCTGGCTATGTCTCCTGGTACAGGCTTGGGGCTCTGGCTGTGGCTGCTGGTAGAGGCTGGGGGCTCTGACTATGGCTCCTGGTAGAGGCTGTGGGCTTTGGTTATGGCTCATGTTAGAGGCTGAGGGCTCTGGCTATGGCTCCTGGTAGAGGCTGGGAGCTCTGGCTATGGCTCCTGGTAGAGCTGGTAGCTGATGTAGTTGACTTGGCATTGTCTATCCAACCTAGCATGGAAAAAAAAGCAAAGCATTCCTCACAGAATAGTTTACTCCAAAGCTGTTTTAACTCGGGATCCAGTAACTGCTGATGAAACCTTAAATTCTACTTTATTTTCTATGTCATCTTCACAAGAACTTAGCAGCAAAACAGATGGTAACAAACATGTCACACTCATCCCACAACAGCACCCATGTATTTTGTTTGCCACAGTCCTCTCAGCTGTCCCTACTTTGGAGGAATTTTCTTTTTTTCAGGACTGATTTACCCCTACACATAATGCACCTATTTCTGGAAGTATGTCCCCATTTTTCAGCTTGATTTATCCCATCACAATATTATCTGAATCCCCCTTATCACACGTGATTTCTGAAGCTGTCTTGTACACAAAAAACAGACTACATGATTAAAATACTAGTCCATCCATCCTCAACCCCTTTTTCCCATTTTGCACATGGGGTCGGGTGTCACTTTAACAGTGACAATCATCTTGAGCCAAGGTTTACACCTCCGGGTGGCTAGCCCTGCTGTAGTAGTTCATCCGTACCACTCACTCACACACACATTTGCACCTATGGCCAGTTTAGAATGTCCACTCCACCTACTGCATGTCTTTGGAATGTGGGAGAAACCAGAGTAACCAGAAGAAGCCCATGGAACTGCAGGGAGAACATGCAGACTCCACACGGAACGCTAACTGCTGCACCACTGCAGCTACCGCTAGTGGCACCAATAATTTCATAAAAAGGGGATACACTACACATCTTACAATCCCTTGTTCAGTAGTAAAGGAAAATGACCTTGTGCAGTAAAATTAAACAAAACAATTCATTAAACAGATTTTAAACTGTCTCTTTGATAATATACTTATATTTTTCCATAATTTTTGTCAGCTTCTATTTTTGTTTCAGATAAGTATCTTACTGCAAGCGGGAAAAGTTACATCCAATTTGGTATTCAGACTGGATGCTAATTAGATGTGCAGATTTTTGGCTGGATGTACCAACTTTTAACAGGACTTTGTTCTTATTTTCATTGTCTGCAGGTTGAAAGGTATACCTTGCAATGTTAGAGCTACATTTTGTCTCCTCCGGACACTTTGTATACCTTAAATGTCTGAAGTCCATGATACCAAGATCTCAGAACCTGTTGTAACACACATCATTGTTAGTAAATTTTGCTTACTATTTACCTGACTCCATTGTAATCTGACAGCATTTGCAAAACCATCGATGACCCTCCTTTTACTGGATCAGTCAAAAATTCTTACAATGTAATAATCCTACCTCTCACCCTTTTAGCACAAGAATTCTGGACAAAGCAAAACATGATGAGGGGGCAAAGACCCAAAATCAGTGACATATTTTAAATATAAACTTTGAAAGTTGCTAGAATAACAGGTTATATATTAGCATACATTTTCTTATGGTCATGAAGTCTGAAACTGAAATGCGTGTCATTATTAGTGACTTTAATCCTCAATGATTTACCAGAACAAAATGAAAGAGGAAGATATTGAAAATATAAGGCAACCTAAAGCTTAGTGTCTCCAAGCTTTTAAACTATTTCAGCAGATAGTATCTTGTGATATCACAAACTCAGAAAAAAAACAAGCTAACATTTCTGCTTTCGTCTTTTAGAGTTGCAGCCAAAGTTGTCTGAGCATTGTTTGTGAGCTTCTCCTCATTTCTAAGTGCTATAATGAAGACATTTGATATAGTGAAATGAGACTCAACTTAAGGTTATTCTAAAATGTGGGCTCCTGATTACCAGCATGCCCTAAGATTCTTAAAAGTGATAATTACGTAGGTCCATAGTTTCATACTAAACTGTTAATTACATTGCTCTCTTACCCTAGCCTCAAGCTCCCTACAACATAAAGCAAATGTTACTTAATTTCTTCCTTTTTCAATGAGGGACTAAGGCAACAGATCAGGTACAAATTTATGGTTTACCATCCATTCATCCAGGCTGTGTTTGTAGAGCCTCTGGGAGCTACTATATTTTATATTTAATGGAAGTCTACTTCATAAAGGAAGGATTCTTTGAGTGAGATATCTACCATGCCAGCAGGTCCTGCTTATGAGGTAACAGAAGTTAAGTTCCTTCATGTGAGTTTATTTTGCAGTAGTGTAGGAACTCACATAAGACTGGATCCTTTGAGGTATTGTAATTAAGGCAAAGCTCCCTGCTGAAATGTTTGTAAGAAACACAAAAGACAGAAAGTCATTTAATGCAGTCTATGTAGCACAAGGAAGAGATGCCCTCAGTTGTCTTTGTGAGAAAATGCTGCAGTCTTTCAAGCGGAGTCATAAACTTAAACAAGTACATAATGAAAGGGGTATAATATTCTTTTATGGCTCTGACAGAAAAGGAGAAGAAATGGATAATAACTTCTATTGATTCAGAAGAAATAACTCAAGTAAACAGTCTGGCTAGGTAAAAGGATTTCTTACCAATAGTAGATACATGGTGGTCAAAGGATAGTTAATTGTCAATGAAAGTGTCCAGGTCCCTAATAACTGTGTCAGTTTTCAGAAGGGGGTCATCTATGTGGAAAGTATGTATGCCAGTATTGGCCACATGACATTATACTAAATATCTTACCATTTAGCTTAAGGCCATAGTCCTGGCAATATTTATTTGTATACTTCATACTATCCCAGAGAATATGTGAGTCAGCTGGAGCATTTAGGATAGCTTCAAGTTTGCACTTATCTCCAAACTTGATCAGCCAGACCCTTAATATTGGTCTTGACAACAGAGTAGTAAATACCGAAGAGAAGTGGCCCAAGGACCAATCACTGAAAGACACAACTAGTAACAACCCTTTTCGATGAAAGCATCCACCACTTACTCTAATGCACTGGGTTCTGTCAGTGAACCAGTTTGCTATCCAATGGATTGCATGAGAATTTATATTTAGTTTTTATTAGCTTATCCATATTTACAGAATGTAGGTTGGTGTCAAAGACCTTCGCCAGGTCAAGGTAAACAGTGTGCACTAATATGCCTGCATCAAATGCATCAGTGACATTTACAAAGTAGTCCACTAAGTTTAGAAGTCAGAATCTACCTTTAACTACCCCAAATTGGTTCATGTCAATGGACTGTTGACAGGTGATATCATACTAATAAGTTCTATACTGATCTGCTGCATTTCCTTACAGATAAGGCTGCTTAGACTTATATGTTTATAGTTACCAGGTAAAATGGTGGGTCCTCCCTTTTACAGTAGAATGAATACCTTAGTTCTCCACACCTCAGGCACAAAATCAGTGGAGAGGCTGAGACTGAAAATGTTTAACAGAGACTTTAAAAGGTTGACCTTGGTGATGACAAGAAGGCAACCTGGTCCATTCTCTGGACCCATGAAGCTGGTGTTCTTGGTCTTAGACAGTGCCCTCAGGACTTGGTCTGAGAGAGAGAGAAGAATGTATTCTAATATTTAGGGTAAAGTTAGGGGAAGATAAGAGTTCAAAGTTAGAGCAATAGTTATCAGTTAGTATGTTGGCGATGTCCTTTGGGTATGACTATGTGTTGTCATTGTGCATTAGTGCATTTAAGTGTAAGGTACAGCTTCTAAGATTTATGACACAGTTATAAAAGGCCTTGTGTTTGTCTCTAACATAGACAACAATTTTCAGTTCTTATTTATTTTTGGAGGATTTGATTTTGCTTCTAAGTTCATTGTATATATTTCTGAGTTTACCTTTAGAGGCTGAGGTATTTACTTTATTCTAAAAGACAATAATTTTCATCATTTTATTTGTATAATACACTAGCATTCCAACACAGACATTTATTCCTGAAGCTAGCATTATATTTTTGTCTGATGGGGACTGAGGCCTCAATGCAACCAAATGAGTGAGCAAAGAAACTGTCTGTGAATGCAGCATTGTGTGAGAAGCGTCACAAAGGGAAGAGGCTGCTTAAATTTCATCAGATTATCCAATATCAGTAAAAGATTTGCCTTCGAATAACCTCTAAAGACAGAAAGTATCGATGGTAGATCAGGTTTAACCCTCTTAAAAATTATTACTGAGCGATGGTCAGATTTGAGCAATGAAAGGGTAACTACAGGCACAGAGCATAGTGGAGTTATATCAGTAAGAACTAGATCAAATAGTTTTGAGCCTATAGCTGGGATGTCAACAATTGATCTAAGGTGCTACAATTCATGAGATGGGGAAAGAATTATGCATACTTAATTGTGGAAGTATAGTTACCACATTTAACAGAAGGATAGTTGACATCCCCTGGAGGAAAATATTTAGCTCAATGGGGATAGATACCAGCAATGTCAGATATGGTTCATTGGCCGCAGGTGACATGGATGGTAGGGTAGTCAATGATGACATATTACAGTATTTTACGTAGGGGTGTGGTATCTGGCTATGATATGGTACACGGTTTTACTGCAGGTTATGGTAGCTGGCTATGATATGGTACAGAGTTTTACTGCAGGGTATGGTACCTGGCTAGGATATGGTATAGAGTTTTACTGCAGTGTATGGTACCTGGCTAGGATGTGGTACAAGGTTTTATTGGAGTTTATGGTTGCAGGTTATGATATGGTAAAGAGTTTTACTGGAGGGGTATGGTAGCTAGCAATGCTATGGTACAGAGTTTTACTGGAGAGGTGTGGTAGCTGGCTGTGATATGGTACAGTGTTTTACTGTAATGCTGTGGTAGTTGGCTGTGATATGGTACAGTGTTTTACTGTAGGGTTGTGGTACCTGGCTGTGATATGGTATAGAGTTTTACTGCAGGGGTATGGTACCTGGCTGTGATATGGTACAGTTTTACTGCAGGGGTTTGGTACCTGGCTGTGACATGGTACAGCATTTTATTGCAGGGGTGTGGTACAGTTTTACTGCAGGGGTATGGTACCTGGCTGTGATTTGGTTCAGTGTTTTACTGTAGGGGTATGTTAGATGGCTATGATATGATAAATAATTTTACTGTAGGGTAGGATTACTGACTGTGATTTGGTATAGTGTTTTACTGCAGGAGTGTGGTACCTGGCTATGATATGGTATAAGGTTTTACTGGAGGGTTATGGTAGCTGGCTATTATATGGTACAAAGTTTCACTTTTGTTAGGTATAAAGTGGAGGACCCAAAGCTCATTGTAGTGATGTGATTTAGCTTTTTAGGGAAACAGACACCCCTCCACCATAGTCATTTTCTGAGGCGGGTTAGAATTAGTGGTTGGCATTGAAAATTGGCACTAAGGGGATGCTGTCACCATACTGAAACCATGTTTCAGTAACATACTAACCTCACCTAAAAAAGGCAATATGGAAGTGGAGAAATTTCTGGACAATATATGGCAGCCATGACAAGAGAAGAGCAGGCCATCTCTGGCTAAGCATGTACGGCTGTTGACTGTCTTGTCTATGGGAGATATATACTGGACCCCCTTAAAATGATGCCATTTGTCAGTATTGCAGCATCCTTTGTGGCGGTGGTATGATGCCACTTAAGACTAGTTTCATATCAGCGTCAGCATTCTACAAACTCTGTCATGCTGCTCTTTTGTAATCCAGGGAGGCGTGTCTCAAGTTGTTCACGCCCACATTTACAATGACCAAGTCAGGTATGTACCTTGTGTGAAGGGACTTGTGGGCTGTACTAACTTGGCAGATTCTGCTACACAAGAGTAAACTTACTGTCACCTTTTCCTCGCTTAGCTTAGTTAGTGGCACATTTGTGTAACTCACAATGGAATTACCTATGTCTAGGACATTGCCAGATGAGTTGGCTTGGCTCTCTTGCCTTAAGGACATTGGCTTGCCACCTGGGTGACTCTGACTTCTGTTCTACTGTTCATATCTATAGATGCTGTTTACTTGTAACTATGCCACTGAGTAGCCTGTTTACTCAACCTACATCTTGGAGGCTTTTGAGGTTTGGACAGGGGTTTATTAAGCACCTCAGAGTAAGATGGCATACATGCTGACTTAGGACAATGGGTGTAGGGTTGGGTGAGGTGAGTGTCAGTGCTGACAACCTGGTGGGTACTGTGAATAGGTTTAGTTGATAGACTGTCCTCCAGACTTAGTTAAATGCTTATAGTTCTCAGATATATATTAATCTAGTGGAAGAAGCAAATGGTTGCCAGAAATCATGAGGCGTTTGGTACGTTGGCTGAGGTCACCTAGTGCTACCAATATTACTGCCGGTGGTATATGAGACTGCAGTCTCATAGTTTATATTATGTGGCATGTAAGGAATGCACAGAGGAAGTTTTATGGTCATTTTAAACTGCAGGCTATATTTGATAATGAAGTTATACAATACAACAGATATAAAGCATAAGAAGTGAAATAGGGGTATAGCCATATAGATGGGGTTTCACTAAATGTAATATGGAGTAACACATGCTGTTACAGTTTACCCAAAGAGTAGGTAGATGAGTGCTGAACAATGGGTTAGCAGGCCAATTTAACTGATACAAATAGGGAATTACTGTTTGAGATGTGTTTTAGCTATTGCAATCTAAAGTCTGTCTCATTTTACACAAGAGAGTTATGCTGCAATGAAGATTAACAGCAGTATGCAATTGCAGTTACAATCAGAGCAGTATCAGTGATTTGTTAAATGCAGAATGGTGGCTAAGCAAGCTGGCAGTGCTGTCATAACAGCAGTGAGTTCTGTCACAATCAGTCAATAACATCAAAATAGCAAATACAGCGGCATGATGTAATCAAAGTGAATCAAAAAAGAACAGTCTGCATGTACAGTATAACAACATCAATAGCACAGTTTGTGAATACAGTATGACGAGTAGCTGTCAGGTGCAATTGTCACAACAGCAGTGAATTGCAGTTACTGTGCAGTCAGCAGAAGAAAACAGTGATTGTCAGTAAAAGCTACAGCAGCAACATGTAGACACTGTAGTATTGACTAGTAGTTTGGCACAGATGACACAACAGCAGGTAACATTAAATGCAGTTAATAAGTAGCATAACAGACAAGCAAATATAATAAATCAGTAGCACGAAATGGCAATTATTGTTTGTTTGTGTCCTTCGGCTTTTCCCGGTTAGGGGTCGCGACAGCGGAATTCCGGTCCGCTAATGATTGGCAGTTGATTTTTACGTACCGGCTTGCCAGGCCTGACGCACAACCTTCAACGAAGGTCCGCCCATTAACGCATATCTCCACGCAGAAGACGCTCTAACTGAGAATCGAACTGGACAGCGTCTTACTGTGAGGCGACAATGCTACCGCAGCACCACCAGTGTAATGGAGCAATTTACAGTTTGCCAAAGCAGCAGCAGAGCTAGATGCACAGGGCCACTATCTGCAAGTGAGCCTGCAGCATGTAGCTGCCTAAAACTATACACAGCTGTACATTAGAAAAGGCTAAGCTAAGCACACATACACTAGTATCAGAATTTACTTCACCTTTAATGCATTCTTTTACTAATCCAGAAGGTGCAAATACTCAGATCTGCCAAAATAACTCACAACAGTGTGCAATTAATGCTGAAAACTGCACAGCACTTCCCTGGTGTTGTGAGATCTGCTTTGAGATCAAACCCAAGTAGATGTCCTCAGGTATGCCTTTGTAGTCACAGCCCAGTCAAGTAGAGCATTGATGTCTGCAAACACATTAACTTTAAACAATCAACTTAAAGAATACAAAATACATATTGTTCAAATAGTCAATAGCACATTTTGTTCAAAACAGTGGTACCCCTTCACTCATTTAGAACTAGTTCTAAATGCAAAAATTCACCACAGCCCAAAACACAGTAGGGTACTTTAAAATTAGCTCTAGAATATTCTAATTTATGCAAAAAAATTAGAAACTAACACACTGCAAGTGGAGTGAGATCTGGTTTGATGTTAAAAAAAGCAAAGTACATGTCCTTAGGCATGCTCATGTAGTCAAAAGCACCTCCAGAATACTTCCTGTTTCCTCCCAAATACTTTTCTCTGATCCATCTTTTTCCGCCTCTTACTCAGTAAAACCCACAAATCATATAGTGTTAGCTCACTACAATACACATCTGCATAATTCAGGCATCACAGCAGTTCATTCAGAACTGCCTGCCACTGCCAGCCAAGTTAATATATGGCTTACAAAAATTAAGTTCATTGACAATGTATGAAAACTGGCACCATACGTCTTGTCAATCCACAAACTCTCAGAAATGTCGGTGGTAGCGTGCATGGATGTTTCAAGGTCCTGTCCAGCTGTGTGTCACATTACTACCAAGACAGCACCCAGATGTCTGATGGAAGGAAATTGAATGAAAACTGCACATTAGTTAGTTGTATATTGTTTCCTGTGAATTGATAAAACAGATATGTTTTAGCTCTTTACCTTTACTTCTCTGTTTTCCAATAAGTTTGTTAAAACAAACCATCCAATAAACAGAAACAGTTGTCAAAAGAATTAAATTCACAGTTTTAAACACCTGATAACCTTCATAAGACTGTATAAAATACATACACAGCCCTTAACACAATATTGAATAGTAGTCTTTCTAGAAATCATCTATGGGATCTCCACCCCCTCGCCCATATATCCCCAGTCGAAAAAGAGAATAGAGCAACAACATATAAATTCTTCCTCAAAACTATTACATTCTATGTTCTAGTAAAACAGAAAAACATTGCAGTAATCATTAAAAGCACTCAAAACCTTATGATTAATACGGTACAACCCAAAATGACATACTTATGTGGCAAACATCTTGTCTAGGTCCTCATCCTGTGGACATATTTCCAACATTTAAACATAATGGCACATGCAAGACAGGTCACTGTTTTGGACCATTCCAATACTCATGAAATAAGATTAAATTATTATTATTAAGATATTACCCTAATATCCAAAATCTTGTCTGTTATTGGTCTGGGAGTAGGTAGCATGTTTCCCAACTATCTGCTTCTATTGATACCAGTGTTGCTATTACTTTGGACAGAACCAGAGGATTTGAAAATAATCCAGCATAGGTATATAGCTTCCCCAGCATAATCCAATGTTTACCAGGAATCTGGTGGCTTTATAATATGACAAGCACTGCCATCTGTTTAATAATTTGAACCTAAAATGACATCATGGGTACTGATTTCAGACCATAAAAGTCTTTAATAAGGGTGGAGCACATCTCCTCCCTCAAGAAGAGTCCCAGCATTGCTTAGTCTGCTCTGTTACCCTGGCTGTCTCTTTCTGCAAGTAACCCTAACAGGGTGATATCATTTGTGGTTGCAAAGAGTAGTGATTACCTCTCCATATTAAAAGTGGATGGACTTCCCTAACGTCTGCCATTCCTTCAGGCTTGCATTTCTGATATATGTCCCCCAGTTGCATGTACTGTCAACATTTAAAATTTTTAGACCCTTGATTACCCTGATAACTTTGAAATCTAATGAAATGCCATGCCCTCAGGTCTCACAAATCTATCCCTGTCAGGTAGCTTTGTATTAACCAAACTTTCCAAAATACAGGCTGCTCAGCTACTTGATGAAGTTGATTAGACTGTTACATCCTGCTTCACTGGTCTTGTCATTTCATGGAATATCTTCTTAGTCTCCCTTTCAGTCCTCCTGGATCCCGCACTCTACCCCAACCATACAGACCAGGACATGACTAAGCTGTCCACATAAGTCAAAATTCAGGAAATAGCCATAAACGAGGATTCTAGGATATGGCCAGAAGTACCTCAGTATATGCTTTGGTGTATGCATAATGTTGAAAATTGGGTAATGCCCAACCCACCCACTCCCCAATGCTAAGGCACACATAAAATCATTCTAGCTACACAAGGATGTCTCATCTCCCATAACAAATTAGCCAGTAGCCTTTGCATCTTATTGGGATATCTGGAATAGGCTATTTGGAGTAGGTTTCAGCCAGGAACACAAATTTCAGCAAGATCATCATTTTAAGGGCATTAATTTTAGACAAAAAGGAAGCTTAAGCTTCTTCCACTGTGATTGTGTAGGAGTTACCACTTTCAAAAGGAAATCCCCATTCATGTCACTTATATGATCACTGATGCATTGTTATTTATTGATTTGTTTATTTATTTATTTACTTTTGTTAACCAGGATAGTCCAATTGGGCGTTAGCCCATTTTCAGTGGAGTCCTGGGGGGAAGCCCCAAAAAATAATACAAACAGCACAATAAATAAATACACATAAGGTAAGTGAAAATTAGAGAGGAAAAAAAAAAGCACAGAATATATTAAAAAGAAAAACATGAGTTCACTAGCAGGATAATAATCAAATGAACCAATGTATAACATAAGATTCTGAAAACAAGTTTGACAAAATTAGAAGCGTGACATATGATAAATTGACAAAAAGAAATATGCAAGCAGCAGATGAGAGAATGCAGCATAAAGGAGTGAGGAAGAAACAATAAAGACGGAAAGAAAGGAGAAAAGAAAAAAAGAAAAAAGAAAGAAAGAGAAAAGTGGAATAGAAGATTAGACCAGGGAGTATAAGGCAAAATATGGAAAAAGTACGACAGAGAAGAAATGGTTCATTGAGATAAAGGGGGGGGGGGGAGTAGATGCGAAAAAGAGGAAGTTAGATATAGCAAGTACAAAGGTAAGAGTAAAACAGAAGAGAAGGCATTATTATTATTATTATTATTACTATTCCCACAAGGGAGATACAACCAGTTTTCTTTCTATGGCTAAAGTATCAGCTATCCTCTGCCAGTGGGAATTTAGAGAAAATAAACCAGACTCATTCACAAATTTTAACCCAGATATATGATTACACACACACACACACACACACACACACACACACACACACACACACACACACACACACACACGGCTGTCATTACAGTAACTGAATGCTCAGTTTTTCAAATGAACTGAGCTGTGGAAAAGTTGGTCAAATGGAAAGTGATCTCAAATGCCAGTTCATTGTTATGTGAGATCACAGTAGAATGGTGAGAGGGAATTTGACCTTTCTTCACTGTTGTGCAATCTCAGGGTTTGTATATTTAAGGCTGTGACACTTTTTTTTTCTTGATTTGGTGTGGTTTGAATGGGTGTGATATTTGTATCTTTGAGAACTTTTTTCTTTCAATTAATAGAGACACGCACAGAAAAACACACACACACAGACACACACACACACACACACACACACACACGCACACACACATTCACATAGGACAGGGAGCAAGAGAAAGAGAGAGAGAGAGTGTGTGTGTGTGTGTGTGTGTGTGTGTGTGTGTGTGTGTGTGTGTGTGTGCGCGCGCATGTGTGTGTATATGCACACTTACGTGTGTGTGTGTGTGTTTGTATTCACATGTACTTCTGTGTGTGTGTGTGTGTGTGTGTGTGTGTGTGTGTGTGTGTGTGTTCACATGTACGTGTGTGTGTGTGTGTGTGTGTGTGTGTGTGTGTGTGTGTGTGTGCCTGTTCACATGTACGTGTGTGTGTGTGTGTGTGTGTGTGTGTGTGTGTGTGTGTGTGTGTGTGTGTGTGTGTGTGTGTTTGCATATGTGTCTGTATGTGGGGTTCGTTTGGGTTAATTAATCAGCACTATCTCTCATGCTCATTCCAAGTTATCATGTAACACAAACTTTTACACAAGCAAAATGTTATCACCTGAAAAGATCTTAAAAATATATTGATCTAACAGTGATCTGATATAGTTATCAAAAGTTCTTGCTACTTCTATAGTTCTGTTTTTAATTGTCATATGGAAGAAACTTATTTTTCACAAATTCTTTTAAAGAAACAAATATAAAATATTATTAAAAAGCACAGGCATTACTAAATGAATCATTTTGCACTATCAAAAAACATAACACCTCAAAGATGAGACATCTGCGGCAAAACACAAAAAGCAGACTCAGCATACTCCTTCACATAAATAAGTAGGCAGACTTGCTATAAAAAATCTTTATTAGACAATGCATTATGTCTCATATGTAAAACAGCTTTTCTGATGCAGCCAGACCTGCTGCTAATTATACAGGCTGTGGAAGCCAATAATGGACATCTGATTTCATCTAATCTGACGTGCCTCTACAGAAAACTTCTAACATAAAACTTTCAGAAACACTTCTAACATCACATCTTTACGATGTGTCAAAACATCCCAGCCAGAGGTAAGAATCATTACAAGTCTTCATCACTGATAGGTGGTGATGCTTGCCACATGTCACCATCTGTCTGTGACACCTAATTAGGCAGTCTCAAAGTCTCTCTCCAGTTAGGCTTAAAATGCCGTTAATATCTCCCACTAAAAAGCAGCACAGAAAACTGTGACAGCATAGGAACTATATTACTTTCATGGAAATTGCTTTAGTAGAACAAACATTTAATCACATTACTTAAAAAAAACAGATGGATTTGGACAGCTGATGGTAATGCAAGGGATTCTTCTGAAAACTTTGAATGTTGGAGGAATAGTCAGAAATATGACTGCCCAGAGTAATGCAAAAAAGTACAAGTACTGCAATCTGAAAACAAAATCTCAGTGAAAGATAATAAATGTACTAAATGACCCATTACAGGATACACCGGATGTCAAAAAAAACCACCAAATAAAGTAAAAAAAATAGTACCATAATGCATAATAAATAGTAAAACTACATGTATACAGATAGCTGGCATCCTTCCTAATAGCATAGCTAGCCATGCAGTCTTTACTAAGATTTATTTATTTTTTGGTATGATGATTGAATGGTCGTGGATGTGATCTCTCAGTTATGACACCTTCCATAAGCAGAATCAGCAGAAAGGAAAAGTTATGATGTTGAAAAATAAGGCTTGTGTTCAACAGTTGAGGGATACTCACATTTGGAAGGTGATATTCATAGAGGTACAAGCTGGTGTACAGTAACAAAAATCATGGCTACATCCCTGATCCCTTTATGCAGACATCTGGCAAGATAACATCTGGATCACTGTATAAAATGCTGGATACAACTCCACACAAAGGAACTGAAAGTATGGAAACGAAAAGTTTAGAAAAAGGCAATGAAACTGGTGCAGGTTTGCAACTAACTACATGAAAAGACACCTCAAAAACATATAACCTCTGTACCCTTTAGAAAAAAGAGAAGAGGGTGTCCATTGCATAAATGATTTAAACTACATTAACAGACTATAACTCCAAGAAGGAAATGCCTTTCAGAAGAAGAAGATATGTATGACATGAAAGAGATGCAGCCTGACAGCAGAATGTAAGACTCTGTAATAATATGAGGAAATATTTTAACAGATGTGGCAGATGCACTGAATAGCCTTCATGAACAACTTTTGAGTTCTCAAAGTAACATTAAAAATAAATTGGACATATACACAGTCATTCTCTCAAAGGTGATAAGAATTAAGTGGTAGACCTATTGTAGTCTGTAGCTTCAAGATGTGAGAAAGGGAATTCATTTTTTGTGTGGGTTACGTGGACAGAATCTGTCATCTATTTCTGTGTTTTTCCTCACATGATATGGAAAGGGTTACATTTAACAGTACTACATCCTTTGAAAACCAGCCACTTCTAAGAACAGAGTTATCTTAAATGTTAAACAAGGTACAAGATTTAGGCAACTTTTATATGAAAATACACATTAAAGTGGAAGTGGGGACCTGAAGTTCTCAAATGGGGAAGGACAGTTGCATTAGACAAATAGTTCAGGAACTAGGTAGCCATTTAGCCATTTGGAAAAAAGTGACAGAGACTTCACTTTGAAATCAGCATTTTTGCAGACTCAGAATCAAACCTTAAATAGCAAACGGTCACTTCAGGGGAAAAAAGAAGACATGTACGCACCATAACGTTCCATCTGAGTAGGTAAACTTCATTTGTCAGCAACCTGTGGGTTACGGATCTGACACGGATCCGAGCCAGAAGCATACCAAGCAAAAAGATCCGAGCTCCAAGCTCCTCCCCCTTACCCATACTACACTGCAACTGCCTTCCAATCCTCAGATCGCGTTTGCCACCTGCACATAATAACAAAACAAACTAACAACCTGAGACACCTGACTCAAGGACAAAGTAAAGCTCATAAGTCCGAACCTCTAGCTCAGCTAAATAACCATGAAGGTCAGGGGGAAGGAGGGAGGGACGGTTGCTGACAAATAAAGTTTACCTACTCAGATGGAATGTTATGGTGAGAGCATAACTTCTTTATCTGAAGTAGTTAACTTCATTTGATCAGCAACCTGTGGGACAGAGTCCCCAGCTACCCGAATCTTGGGAGGCCTTTAAGGAGGGATATTTTGGAGCACTGCAGAGCCAAAGGCAGCCCTTCCTCTAGACACCAAATCCAGTTTATAATGAGAGATAAAGGTGTGAGAGGATGCCCAGGTAGCAGCTGAACAAATTTCATCCAGGGAAACTCTAGACCAGAATGCAGCAGACGATGCCATAGAACGCGTAGAATGAGCATGAACCCCCCCATTGGTTCTGGTAAGCCAGACTCTCTGTATTCTTGTAAGATACAACTCAAAATCTACCTGTCGAGAGTCACCTTAGAAACTGGCTTCCCTAGAAAAGGCAAAGGAGACAAAAAGTTTATCAGATTTACGAAAGACAGCTGTCCTGTGCAAATAAAAACGTAACTGTCTGTGAGCATCCATAAAATGAAGTTTATATTCTCCTTTGTTCTGGAAATTAGTGACAAAGACAGGCAAATTAATGGATTGATTAATGTTCATCTCAGAAGCAACTTTAGGGAGAAAGGAGGGATTAGTCCTGAGAGATACCCTATCCTTATGAAACACAAGGTATGGAGGTTTGATACAGAGAGCCTGAAGCTCCGACATTCTCCTGGCTGAAGTAATTGCTACCAAAAAGGCCGTCTTCCATGACAAGAACTTCAGATCAACGGAAGCTGCGGGTTCAAAGGGAAGTGCAACTAACGCATGAAGAACTAAGGTCAGATCCCATGGCAGGGATGAATTTCTAACAGGGGCTCTCAAAAGAAAAGTGACTTTTAGAAAGGTCTTACAAATTCTGGCAGCAGCGAGGGAACCAACGTTGTCCCCAATATGAAAATGGGAAATGGCAGCCAGCTGGACCTTCACAGTAGATGAGATGGCCCCTTGCTGAAAAATATGAGACAAGAATTCCAGTACCACTGAAATAGGAGCGGTGAAAGGATCCAAGTTTTTTTGTGAAGCCCAAATTGAAAAACATTTCCATTTGCTACTGTAAATCTTCCTGGTAGAGGGTTTATGTGCTGCCACCAGGATAGACTTGACTCGGGAAGAGATACCGGGAGTCCTGCCAACTAGGGGAACTGGATCAGCCAAGATGAAAGCTTGAGACCGTCCAGATTCGGAGAAGTCATTCCTGAGGGATGAGAAATCAGATCCAGAATGGGATCCAAGATCCAGAGTGGAGCTATGAGATGAGACCACAGGCAGGGGAACCAGACTTGATGAGGCCAGAATGGGGCTATGAGGATAATCTACCGGCGAGCTTTCTGCAGAAATTTTGTTATAAGCGGACGTGGAGGATACGCATAAAGAAGACCGGGCAACCAAGCATGGACTAGAGCGTCTCTGGGGGCTTCTTCCAAATAAAGAATTAGAGCGAAAAACTCGCTGCACTTCATGTTGGAAGGCAATGCAAAGAGACCGCAGCAAGGCTGACCCCACTTGAGGAAGATCTGTTCCACTACACAAGGATTCAGAGACCACTCGTAAGGAGAGACGATAGTTCTGCTCAATTTGTCCGCCAGTATGTTGGAACAACCCGGAATGCACATTGCTAACAGGAAGCAGTTGGTGGAGATCGCCCATTCCCAAACTCTCATGGCCTCTCGGCAAAGGGGGTAAGACCTGGTTCCCTCCTGTTTGTTGATATACCAGACCATTGACATATTGTCTGACTGGATAGCAATATTCCCCAGAGGAAGAGAGGCATGAAGAGCCTGCAATGCCAAAAGGACCACCCTCATCTCCAGGACATTTATAAGCAGTATGGTCTTGGTCTGAGTCCACGTGCCTTGGACAGTCCTGCCCGCACAATGCCCCCCTACCTAGGCAGGAGGCATCCGTAGTCACAGTGGCCTGGGGTGGTGACATAACAAAAGGTCGTCCTTCCCGAAGGGCTCAGGATTGAAGCCACTACATGAGGGAGTTCCTGCAAACCCTGCTGAGGGGAATTGGGAAGTCTAGAGGGTGGTGTAGAATAGACCACTGGACTTGCAACGTCCACTGTAGAGCCCTCATGTACAGACAAGCATAAGGAATCAGATTGATCGCTGATGCCATGGACCCCAAAGCTCTCAGAACTAATTCTGCTGGGGAGCAGGGGACTGAAAGAGGGCTAGCACATGCAGAGTCATGCTGTGAAGTCTGTCTAATGTTAGGAAGGCCCTGGCCTGGAGGGTATCTATCCTGGCCCCTATGAAGTCTAACACTTGAACAGGCTGGAGGAAAGACTTCTTGACATTTATGGTTATCCCCAACTGGGGTGACATCCAGAGGAAGAAATCCCTGGCTAGAGAAAGTAGATGCCTGGTGGGGGCAGTGAGGAGCCAGTCATCTAGGTACGGGAAGACCTGTATGCCCTGGAGCCTCAAGTGGGCTGCTACAACTGCCATGACCTTAGTGAACACCCTGGGGGCTGTGGTGAGACTGAAGGGTAGGACCCTGAACTGGTTAATGACTGCCCTCTAGCAAAAAGTGGAGAAACCTCCTGGACCGTCTTTCCATGAGAATATGGTAGTACGCATTCTTGAGGTCTATGGAGCACATCCAGTCCTCCTCCTGCAAGAGGGGCAGGATGGATTGAATCGTGACCATCCAGAATTTCTCCTTGGCAACAAAAAGGTTCATTGTTGACAGGTCAAGAATCGGCCTTAAGTCCCCCATCTTTTTTGGCACCAGAAAGAACCTGGAGTAGATGCCTTATCCGGACTGGTCTGGGGGCACATGCTGGATGGCTCTTTTTTCTAACAGCTTTTTTATTTCCAAAGCCGTGGCCTCCCTTTGAGTGGGTGGGACATCTAGGAGGTGCCTTGAGTAAGGGGGTTTGTTTATAAAGGGGATTGAATAGGCTCTGGATATTATCTGAAGCACCCAGCAATCTGTCGTGATGGACTCTCATTGAGCCAGGTGCCTCGAAAAATGCCCCCCGACTGCCTCCAGAGAGGAGCAGTTGGGCAACCCCTCAGGGCTACTGTGCGGGTCAGTCAGAAAAGGGTACCCGTGACCCGAAGTTCTTTGGTCCCCCTCTGCCTCTGGGCCAGCATCCACCTTGTCCCCCTCTGCCTCTGAGGGAGAAGGAGTCCTGAGCATTCCGGGCCTGCTGAGATTTCCGGAACCACATCTTCTTCTGCCCTCGCTGGTTCCTAGAGAAGGACCTTTGAGGGCTAGAGAAGCGTATTCCGATGGCTGACAGTGTTTTCCCATCTTTCTCGCTCTGGACCAGCATCTCCCGGATGGTCTTCCCGAAAAGGGTCGACCCGTCAAAGAGTGCATTCGCGAAGGATGCCTTGAAGTGTTCAGAGAAATCGCAAAGTCGAAGCCAGGCATGATGCCTTAAGGCAATACCAGACCTGCTAGTTCTAGTGGCTCCCTCTATGGCATGGGAAAGTAGCCGCATAGAAGTATTAGACACTGACTTGAGAGTGGCCATACAAGCCGAGAAAGTCCATTTATCCTCAGCCAACATGGACTCTGGGGGAGACTCAACGTAATCTTTGTCCAGGTGCCGCTGCAGTCTGATTACATGGGTTAAGAAGGTAGCTGAAGCAAAAGTCCACTTTCCAATGCGGTCCATTGTCCGAGACTCAGGGGGATGGACCGAAGAACTTTCCTGGGAGAGTTCGTTTTTGGTGGCCGCCGCCACCACCATGGCATCAACTGGGGAACCCATGCTCCACAAAGCTCTGTCTGCAGGGGGACTAATAACCTTATCGGCCCTTCTACGTATCAGCTCTACAGTGTCCGGCTCCTTCCATGCCCTAGTGGTAATCAGGTCAACCAGGGGGTCAGCTGGGGGGGACACCCAAGAGGTAGATGGGTCTGTGTCGAACGCCTCCAGGAATACCGACTCATCCGAGGAGGGTTTTTGGGTGGACCAACCCCCCCCCCCTTTGGCGGAGTATTTCCATAATATCTCCAAGGGAGATGTTGGGGGGGTGATTTGGGGAACCCTCCCCTTCATCCAAATCAGTATCCTTGGTGAGGGACTCAGGGGAGTCCAAGTGCCTCCTTTTGTACAGGCGTTTGTGAGGGATCTCTTCGGGGGGACTGTCTGAGGGGGGCTCACCAACTTATTCATGTTCCTCCAGGGGAAGTGGCTCGGGTGTCAATGACACAGGCTGTCCCTGGGGGGACTGGATGATGGAGGACAAACTGAGCTGCGAGGGAGCGAGGGCAGACCCTGAGGAAAGAGAGAGGGGTCTTGATCCTCCAGAGAGAACCCTCTCCACCATGTCTAATGCTGAAGAGAAACCGGCCTCTCTAAGACAGGTGGCCGGGGGCCCTCAGATCCGACGATGGGATCGGTGCCTGAGCCGAAGTGGTCAGACCAGAGAGGATGGTGTGCTCTGACCGCAAGGGAGCCGAAGACACACTCATCCTCCTGGATCCGACGCCCAGCTCTGAGCTCCGAGAGCTTGGATCTGAAAGCGGATCCGATAAGCTCGAGGGCATGGCCGGCGTCGAGGTAGTAATAACCATCGGCACTGACCCCCTGGCTCCGTGGCTCCTCGGATCTGAAGACTCCAAAATCCGGTGGTGGATCGGAGAAGGAGCTATCAGGGCGAACAGTGGAGCTGAACTCCCTCCTTGGTGGGGGGAGGCAGCAACACTCCCATCTGCAGCTGAGTCGGCAAGAATTGACTCATCATCTGGTCCATATCTGCCTCCGAAATGCTGCGAGTTGACCTGGAGGAAGTCGCCAAAGCTGACCAGGATGGCCAACGCAACGCTAGTCGGGTCTCCTCCTCTGGCTCTGGTGAGAAACGTGATGAACGGAGCCATGGGGAGGAAGGCTTGGACAATCTTAATGGAGAAGAGACCACCTTAGCGGGAGTGGCCGAAGGGTCCAATTCGGCCTGCCGCTTGCGGCTTCTTTCTCTCTCTTTTTCTCTCTCTCTCCCTCTCCCTTCTCTCTTTTTTATCCTTCTTGGTCTCTTGTTCTCCCTGAGACAAGGTGGGAGCGTGAGTCCCAGACAGGGGAAGAGGGCCGGTTGGCTGGGCAGCCGCAGCTGCGGCTGTCACTACAGAGAGGGAAGGAGAAGAAGCTGATTCCGCGGGTAGAACGGCCACAATCAGCTTGTTCCTCCTATCCCTTAAGGCTCAAAGGTTAAAGGCTGGACAAATCTGGCAACCCGAAGAAAGGTGCGGAACCCCCAAGCAAATCATGCACTGAGTGTGATCATCCGCTGGCGACAGCTTATGGCCACACTCAGAGCATTTGGAAAAAGTCCCTTTATGATTTTCAGCCATACTAGAGACACACACAGAGCCACACACTCGCACCTGAAAGAGGGAAAAATAGGGGCCTACATGAGTAACTACCAAAGGTAAAGGGGAAATAAAGGCTAGGGAGAAAGAACACCTGAAGAAAGGTATTAAAATGCACATACACCCCAAATAAAAGGTAGACTACAAGAGAAGTTTGAAGTAAAATATTGCTACACTTGCCTGGAGCTCTATGAATCCCATGCTTGGCAAAGCCGCGGCAAATGAGATTTGGGGATTGGAAGGAGGTTGCAGTGTAGTATGGGTATGGGGGAGGAGCTTGGAGCTCAGATCTTTTTGCTTGGTATGCTGCCGGCTCGGATCCGTGTCGGATCCGTAACCCACATGTTGCTGATCAAATGAAGTTAACTACTTCAGATGTTCAGTTCAACTAATTACTTTCCCATCGAAAGTAACGACTTGCCCAGCATTCAGGCTGTCACACAAAGCACAGTATTTTATACCTACTCAGGTGGGGGGCTATGCCCCCCACACCCCTCAATACACACACACATATATATATATATATATATATATATATATATATATATAGATATATATAGATATCTATATATATATATATATATATATATATATATATATATATATATATATATATATATATATATATATATATATATATAT